>NW_012267248.1:8073751-8104746 GCF_000151885.1 Dipodomys ordii | reverse complement strand
TGGAAGTGGCGCTGTGGCTCAAGTGGTAGAGCGCTAGCCTTGAGCTGAAGAGCTGAGGGACAGCACCCAGGCCCAGAGTTCAGGCCCACGACTGGACCCTCTCCCTGCCAAAAAAAAATATGGTAGTAGAAAAAATAGGAGAAAATACTTCCTTCTCTTTTTCCTCCTCCCCTCCTCCTCCTCTTCCTTCTGCTCTTCTTCTATTTCTTCCTTCTCCTCCTCCTCTTTGTCCTGTGCATCCTTCTCTTCTCTTTCTCTTTCTGATGATGAGATAAACAATTTCCCTTTGCCACAGGTCAAAAGCAGGAGGGCCAGTCAATCGTGGACCGAATCCACCCAAACCAGAAGTCAAAATAAATCTTTTTACTTTGTCAGTTGATTATTTCAGGCATTTAGGAAGCTGCCAAAATACAGGATGGGAGAAGTACACCCATGCTGCTATACACTTTTGTGATATTTCTAGTCCAGGTGTGTGCAGACATATGGTAATGCCATAAATGAATAGAAAAGTGAGAAAGGTAGCTTTGTTATGGAACAATGTGATAACTGATCTGGATAAAGAAAATATGGTACTCCTGGGAGCAGACATAAATACTTTAGAGTTACTCACAGAAAAGTGGTAGTTACAAAAGTATGCCATGGAGGGGGGCATAATCAGAGGGCAAAGCATTGTGGGAAAATATTGTGGGGTTTGGTTGCAGACAAATAAATAGAAGGATAGAAGAACTTTGTCCTTGGTTAGTATGCAAGAAGTATTGGGAGAAAAAATGTAAAGCCCATCAGATTGTTACTTTGTGCTAGTCTGGAGGGGTTGAACTCAGGGCATGTGCACTCTCCAGCAGCTTTTTCTCTCAAGGCTAGTGCCCTACCACTTAAGCCACAGCTCCACTTCCAGCTTTTGAGTGATTAATTGGGTATAAGAATATCACAGACTTTCCTGACTTGGCTGGCTTAGAACAGCAATACTCAGAGCTCAGCCTCTTAAGTAGCTCATATTACAGGTGTGAGCCACTGGAATCTGGCCCACCTGATTTCTTGATATTGTGCTGTGAGATAAATTTCAAAATAACTAAGGAATGATAAAAAAGGAGAGGCAACAACATGGACTGGTTTATTATGTAGAAGTGGATTTACTGTGGTGGCGGCTTAAAGTAGAATCTGTTTATCTAAGCATTCTATCGTGGAGATACCAGTCTCTGGTGGAGATAGTTGAGTTAGGTTGAAGCGTGCAGGAAACTACAGAAACTAACAGAGAGACGTGAAAAGAAAGAAATGGCATGAAAAAGAGAGAAATGACATAGAAAATTAGGACAAAATCAATACCAATGAAGATAAACTAATTTCAGAAGGCAGACTCTTCTTCCTCTGAGACAGGAGAAAGAAGAAAGGAAACATAAAGAAAACTAGAAGGCCAACCGCTGGTGGTTTACTCCTGCAATCCCAGGAGGGTGATATTTGAGGATTATAGTTCCAAGCCAGCCTAGTCAGCAAAGTCAGTGAGACTCATGTCCAGCAAAAAAAAAACAGAAATGGAACTGTGGCCCAAATGGTAAAGCACCAGCCTTGAGCAGCAGAGCTAAGGCTCAGAGCCCAGGCCCTGAGTTCAAACCCTGGTACCAACACAAAAAAGGAAAAGAAAAGTAAACTGGAGGTGATAGGAATAGTCGAATGATATCAAAGAAATGAAATGAAATGACAGGTGCAGTGATCCATGAGGAAGGGAATGGTGAGCTACAGCTTGAAGCTTAAGGGAGTAAAAGAGCAGAGCAGCTGACAGAGCTTTTGGGCCAGGCCATCCACACAGGATGCAACCCTGGACTTGGTTTGTGCAGCAATAGCTGAAATTCTTTTCTCCTTGGAGAAGGAGGAGAAAAGGGATTCAGCAAATGCCTCTTGATTGATTTTTCAGGCCCAGAAAAATGAAGTCTTCAGAGTAAGCAAACTAACCAATCACCAGCTAAGAACAGAGAAATGAATGCTAGAGCATTTGCTATTTTAGAAGCCACCATCATCTTTAATTTTAATTCAAGTGGAAACCCAGAGATATACACAAAGAAGTCTTTAAACATAAGAAAACACAATTAAGGGTTAATGGCATGGGGTGCTTATAGCTCCTGCCTGTGATCCTTGCTACTTAGGAAGCTGACAAGCCAAGTACCAGTGTTTCACACATGTAATCATAACTATTCAGGTAGCTGAGATCTGGGAGTAAACTTTTGAAGCCAGCCTAGGCTGAAGAGTCCTCTAAAACTGCATCACCGATTAATTAACCAAATACCCTGGACTAGAGGCCTGGCTCAAGAGACAAGACAGCCCTGAACAAGCAAAGAACTGAAGGCCCTGAGTTCAAGTCTCTGTTTTGGCACCCCCACACACAAGCATATATTAAATATGATATTATCTATGATATATATTTCTATGGGTATATATTATGTCATATACTATGTATATTTATATGGGCATGATGACACATGCCTGCAGGCATATGCACTCAAGAGATACAAGCAGGAGATTGAACTACAAAGTAAGACTCCCCAGCAGTCCCTCAACCCTTCCCTCACAAAATGAAAGAGAAAGAAATGAGAAGCATTTATAGTATTAGTCTATAATGATGAGCATTTTTCAGTTAACAGAATCCCCCTCTCTACTCTTCCTCAATAAGAAAATAAAGACATCACAAGATCTATTCCTTTTTAAAAGGAAGTAGTTTTGGGCACTGTATATCCTTGAGGGGGGCTATATACTTATCTGGGGGCATATTCATTACGTACAGTGATCTATGCGGTGGTAGCAATGTTCTGGATGTTCCCCAACAAACTTGAAACATCATCAATTAAATACAGAGGAGATAACAAGGTTGCTTTCTTACTACATAAGGTCTTTCAGGGATGCTATTGTCAGTGTCTTCTGAATTGCTTTCTGATGTCAAAAGATCTAACTTGTGCACAAACTTGGAGTTATACTTGAGTTAATAATGATAATAGCACTGATGGTGGTGATGATGGTGGTGGTAATGGTGTTAGTAAAGATGATGGTGATGCTGGTGAGGATGAGGATGGTGCTATACTAATAGCATCCTATTCACTAGCATAGGACAATAGTGATGATAGTGTTGTTGTAATGGTAATAGTGTTGATAGTGATGATGATGGTTGTAGTGATGATGATGATGATGATGATGATGATGATGATGATGGCTTCAGATATGATTTGTACTCTGGTACCATTGCTCTATGCTGAGTTGTATAAGAGACAGCATTCTGTTGGTGTTATGCTGTGAAAATATCTATAACCTATTTTGGTCAGCTGTGCTCTCTCTTTCTCTCTCTCTCTCTCTCTCTCTCTCTCAGACACACACACATATACACACACAGAAACAAATGAGCTCCCTACACTTCATTCATGTCAGAATTCAACAGCTTGAGTAGCACAAATATTCTGCAGTCACTCATGAAAAGAAATTTTTAATAATAAATATCTAACAATTAATGGGCTGGTAGCTGCAATTGTCTTCAGGGCATAATATCTAATTTCCTTGCAATGTTTCATATCCTTACTTTTCACGCTGCAACAGTCTATCATTAAAACCAAATGCAGGTTTCTATCACTTTTATTTATTTTTCAAATCAACTTATAAATCAGTGCCAGGCCTTGTTACAGATGAGTTCCAATAAATTATCAGCTGTGGACAAATTCTGAATGTTAAACATTTCCTTCTCCTCCTCCCGCCCTGGGTCTCTGTCTCTTTCTCTCTTATTGTTTTTTTTTTTCTTTTCTCTCCCTTTCTGAGAGAGACGATGTCTTTCCATAGCCCTCTAGGCCTTCATACCTCAGTGCTTGTGCTCTGGGTACAAGGAACCAGAGAGCCCCTAGTACTTAATTATGTGCTATTTAAATAATGCAAAAAGACATTTATTTTTCAGAGGAAAATATCAATATAGGAGACAAGAGTCGTTTTATAGTCCCTGGGAAATTTACCTTTCTGCATTTCAGAAGTGAAAACATTCTTGTTACAGCCTTCTTTACTTCTTTCCACCAGCCAGGGAATGGGGGAGGGGTGCATTTCTCACAGGTGGCCATTTGTGAGGAAGCCCTTCTCCCTTTTCTGAACTACCTTGACACCTCCAAGAATCCGTCTCCATGCTCAGACAAGATCCTGCTAGTATCCTTTGAAGGAGTCTCAGGCCAGTGTCTGGTGTCTGCTCCCACTGGCAGCCCAACAAAAAGGACCATATAACAATGATGCTGAAGAAACACAGTCTGTCACAATAGCTCACAATTGTCACCTCCTTACTTAACCTCAGTCAGATGGTCACCAAGTTTGTCTGGAAATGAATGCCACAGCTAGAAATGAGGGAAAGTGCTTTAAAATTCTTAAGACAACAGGACACTGCAATACAGCCAACATAAAAATTGTCTATCTTAGCCGGGAGTCGGTGGCTCACGCCTGTAATCCTAACTACCCAGGAAGCTGAGACTGGAGGACCACAGTTCAAAGCCAGCCAGGGCAGAAAAGTCCACAATACTCTGATGTCCAATTAACTCCCAGAAAGTTGGAAGTGGCGCTGTAGCTCAAGTGGTAGAGCACTAGCCTTGAGCTGAAGAGCTCAGGGACAGCACCCAAGCCCTGAGTTGAAACCTCATAACCCATAAGAAAAAAAATTTCTATCTTGTTGCTTTGTGAGAACAACAGTCTGACTTATCTGAAGGGAATTAATTCTAAGTACCCCCCCACATGGATGCCTGAATCTGAAAATAACACCCCCATCCTACATACACAATGTTTTCCCTACATCCACAAAACTATAATAATATTTAATTTATAGATTAGCCACATAAGAAATTAGCAAGAACTAATAATAAAATGGGACAATTATAACTAAACTCTGTAATAAACATTATAGGAATGTGGTCTTTCTCTCGCCATCTTAATTTCTCATTGTACTGTGATAATGTTTTCAGATATCAGTGACTATCGATCATTGAAACAGAAGGAATTGAAATAAGAGACAAGAGGCAAGTACTATTAATGATATAATTCCTTCTACTTTCTTATCTATACCCTTTCCATAATTTTGGTGCTTTAATTCCTTTTTTTATTAGCTTTTAATTGTACCAAGAGATTTAAATTCAGTATGTCTGTGTGTGAGTACAATGCACTTTGCTCAATGTCACCCTCCCCTCCCCCTCCCCCATCCCTCCAACCCCACTTATCACCTCAATTAACCTGGTTCCATTTCCACACATATACATTAAATATTATGACTATATTTGCCCACCCTTCCTCTCCATCCATCTGCCCTCCTCCCCTTGACCTCACTCCCTAACCACAAATGTTTTAATCTCCTGGTATTCGTTTTGTTAAACTGTAAGTTAGTTGTTCAAAGGAGTTACAGCATTGGAATCCTTCCCTGCATATACCATGCCTTAGAGCTAACTTCCATGAGAGAAAACATGCATCTTTTGTCTTTCTGATCTTGATTTACTTAACATAATTTTTTCCAGGTCCATCTACTTCCAACAATGACATGAAGTCATTCTTTCCTGATGAATGAGTAAAATTCCACTACACACACACACACACACACACACACACACACATGTATATGACAGAACATAATACATATAATGGAATTGAGCAGTGGTCTGTGTATATGTAATCGGTTGTGTGGCTTTTCATGGGACACATATTCGTAAATGGTTATTAGCATTTTCTGAAGTGGCGTTTTGAGGCCTCTGACACCAATAAATCACCAATCAGATTTCTGCACAGGATCAAGTCCCTGAAAGTAATCCAGGATACCATTGTCACCTTCACCCACACATCAGAAGTGTCATCTTTGTCAAAGCTAGTGGAATATGAATAATACATTGCTCAGGTACCTGACCTTTAGAATTAGTGACTTTAATGTCAATGAAAAGCAATTTTCCTTTGCTTTTAAGCTTTCAGAACAATTTTAAATGAGTAAAACTATGTTGTGGAGAGGTCAGAAAGATGTCAGAAGAAACTGGCAGATAGAGTGATAGGCCAGCTTGCCAGTGTTTAACAGTTAAAGCATAGGTAGAATGCATTGAAGACACAAACTAAATTGGGGAAAGCTGAATAGTGGTTGATATCCAACCCAGTCACAACTCCTAATTAGGTAAGCGAACAAGAAGCTCTCCTCCCCTACCTTGGTGAGTGTGGCTGCTCTGCTCATGTGCAATGACATATCCATGGCCCAAGTTTCAGGGGAATTCACATCATCTATGCAACCCCTTCTTGGTACCACAGAGAGCCACTGGCCAAGTTTCTCATTTACTTTCCTGACCTACTAATTTTAATTGAGTCCACTCACATACGTGATTAATGTCCACAGTATGAGCTGAGGGCCAAAAACCCAGCTTGCAGTATGTCTTGGAAAAATAGGTTGCATATGTTAATCCTGATCCCAGAGATGGGAGGAAATTGTAGTTCATTAAGCAACACACTAGGCTCCACCTACATATAGCATCAGAAAGAAAAAAGTCATTCTTTTCAAGTTCTACCAGCAAGGAGATCTTTTAGGTTTATTTTTTCTCAAATGCAGGACTTCTTAATCAGATAAAGGATCCAAAAAATGTCTAGTTATAATTAGATATCAGATATATTTACTAAATTTTCTGCTATGGGAAAGTTGCCACAAGAACAGTTCACAAGATTTCTCTGGTTGTAGACTTGTGCCATGTTTGAGATGCACTGGCAAAGCTACATTCAGCCAATCTGTGTAGTTGGAGCATCTGCAATCACCATACATGGTGGAGGTATGAACTGCTAGACAGTTCTAGGCCAGCATGATCCTAGTCATGTTTAAGAAGCTAAGACTTCCATTTTTTCTCAGCAATAAATATCTGTCTACTTTACCAAAGATAGGTTTTCCCTCATACTTATATTATTTTGGTAGTTAAACGAGCCACCTTTCATCTTGCTTTGTATTTATTTGCAAAACCAAGACTGGCAACCTGACCTCTGAGTAGCCTGACCTTTTGGAGCTGAAGGCTGGGAAACAATAAGTATGTCCGCATGCTGGTGACTTGAAACTACGCAGGGCCTCAGTCCTTGTCTTACTAAGATTGAGAAATTAGGAGGTGTAACTAATACATGTTCTTAAATAGGCTTTTTTACTGGTAGGAAAGAAAGTTATTCATGAGGAAATGAGATCCCAAATTTTGTGTTCTTCTAAATTCAATGTCAGAAGACTGGCCATCTGGCTTCTAATGCATGGCTTTCACACAGGAAAGCAAAATCTAAAACTCTCCCAATCTCTCCGGCTGATTTCCAAGGGAGCACATCAGCATCCTTGGAGGACCAAGTATCTTATGAACTCCAGAGGAAAAGAGATAGAGGACCCACAAGGTGATGCTTCCATTGGAGGAAACCAGCAAAACAAATATACCTAGCAGCTCACAGCTGTTCTGTTTGCATCTCCAGGTGGCACTAGTAAGATTTCAAAGCTAATATTCATATTCAGTTCCCAGAGTTTGAGCATACACAGCACGCAGTAAATTTTAACCATTTTGTGAATGGCTACTATGTGCCATATGCTGGCAGATACCATTTCTGTCTTTATGGTATCATGGAATAGATACTTCTTGTCAGGCAAGGAGCCATGTGGTAAGTCCCTGGAGGAGGTAGCAGTAAACTCATAATTACAGACAGAAATACTGATTTCCTTACACTGTGCTTGATGTTATGCAGGAAATCTATGAAAAATGAAAATATATGAAAAATAGGGAGACTTTTTCCTTTTTTTGCGGGTCTGATATAGTTGATGAGAGGTCACCTAAGTTGAAACCCAGAGGACAGAGGTAAACAGGATAGCCACCTCTAAGCAGGCGGACAGGGGACAAGGATATTAGATGAGGTAGAATGACTTATGATGATGTAGGCATGTCACACAGGTCTTTGAGATATAGCAAAGAACTATGACATTGGGTGTAAGCAGAAAGGATTTAATGGAAGTATTTAATCTTGACTTGTTTCGACAAGGTCATCTAGGTTATCCAGTTGGGATCCTTGCAAAATTTATGAGACATATTAGAGCCTTTTGTTGGTTAGTTGAAGTGAGAAAAGTGAATAGTTGTGAAAAACTTTTTCACCTGGTGATGGTAAGGTTGTTATGGTGGGCTGAATTTGGATTGTCCCTTCTAAAATCTCATTGAAATTCAGTCCCCATTGTTAGATACTAAGAATGAGGAAACTTGGGCTGGGAAGGTAGCTTAGTGGTAGAGTGCTTACCTTGCATGCATGAGGCCCTGGGTCCAACTCCTCAACACCACATAAGCAGAAAAATCCAGAAGTGGCACTGTGGCTCAAGTAGTAGAGTGCTAGCCTTGAGCTGAAGAGCTGAGGGACAGTGCCCAGGCCCAGAGTTCAGGCCCCATGACCTACAAAAAAAAAAAAGAATGAGGAAACGATGTTTTTCAGAAAGGAAGAACCTTCCAGCTCTGTTCCACACCTGCAAAATCAGAACCTGCATGATGACAGAAGATGATTTTTTGAGCCATAAAATTATCTGTGCATACAAGTGAAAAGACACTTTCCCACCCCTATCCTTTTTCCAAATTCTCACTCCCTACATACAGGAGTGAGGGGGGTGGGAGGGAGAGAGAAAGAGAGAGAGAGATGTCAGTTATATATGGTTTCCTTCCATGTTTGTTTTTGTATATACAGTTTAGTACTTTATACCTGTAGGTTCCACATTTGGGGATTCAACCAGATGAGAGAAAAAAAAACATTTGTACTGAATATTCATAGACTTTTAGGGCTCAGTATGTAGTTCAAATGATAGAGGACTTTCCTAGCAAGCATAAGGTTCTGAATTCAAATCCCAGAATGCCAAAAATACTTTGGTTTCTCTTTATACTGGATCAATCTTTCACCATTTAACAGACATCCTTTTTGGTATGGTTCCCTCAACAACACAAGATAATGGCAATTTGCATCGTGTATAAAGTATCCCTAAAAGGCTCATGAGTTGAAGATTTGGCCATTCCGGAGTGATTGGAAGAGACTTTCTAAGTGACAGCCTCTCATGTGTACTTTTGATTTTGGTAGTTTCAGAAACCTATAGTCAACCAGAGTCAAAGAATATTAAGTGAAAATTTTATAAAAGTAAAAAAGTCATGTTTCCAAATCATTTTTGTTACAGACGATGGCTATAGTTCTATTTTATTTTTTTTATTGTGAAAATACTGTGCAGAGGGGTTACAATTACATGAGCAAGATAATGAGTACATTTCTTATCAAGCATTTAATATTATTGTTTATTTTTAGTGTTGTTATCCTAATGATGTACAGATGGTTTACGGTTACGTAAGTCATGTGAGGAGTACATTTCTTTTTAGACAATGTCACTGCTTTCTTTAATCTCTCCCAGTTTTTCCCTCTCACCCCCCACCCAAAGGTTGTATAGTTCATTTTCAACATAGTGTCCAGTGAGTATCACTGCTGCATTTATCATAGGTGTATCTATATATAGGAAAACCATATTACCTATAGGGATGGGGTCTACTCATGGTTTTAGGCATCTCCTGGGGGTCTTAGAACATACTGCCCCAAGATAAGGAAGGGTCCATTGCATTCATTATGTCCTTATAAAGAGATGTGAAATGGCAATGATGACTGATTCATGCAGAGCACAAAAATGTTACCTAAATATGAGAAATATCCCTAAGGGAGCAACATTGAACCCATTAAGGTTCAGTATCCTTTGACATGTTTGAATGAGACGTGTCAAAATCTGACATAGTTAAAAGTTGGATATTTCCTACAACTGAGAAAATGGATAGATTATCCAGCACTGGATTCAGCACAAGTCTATAGTTTGTAGAGGACTCTAGATATTGTTTATATAGTATAAGTCATTTGTACTACCTATTCCTAAATATACCTTCCAAATGGAGGTTGAAGATTGTAAGATACTGTACAAGAAAATAGGCCTACAATTTTAGGATTGCTAGGCTTCTCGAGGCTATTCTAAGCAGATTCTTTTAACTAAAATTTTACTGTTTCAATTTTCTGTCTACAGAGGGAAAACAAATAAACAAACATGCCATCACACACCTCAGCAGGAATAATGAACCTCTCAGCTATCACCCCCTCCCCTTAAAAAGCAATTTAATGCACCACTGGAGGCTGCCTATTAATTGGATTAGAAATAAAGGAGCCTGTGAGGGTTGGTCAGGGAAAATACAGCTTCTATGTGAATGTGTGTGTATATATTTATATTTATATACACATACACACATATATAATATTTTCCCACAAAGTAAACAAGAAACACTGGTACATCATTTTCTAATTACAGGGCTGTTTCATAAACTGTAAATGCTAGCTTGGGAGAGGTAAATCATAGCAATTTAATTAATAAAACAGTTTAGACACTTAAACCCATACGTGCACCCCTGGGGGCACCACATCAATAATAGAAGCTTGCAGGCATATTTTAGAAATTTTATGCAATCATTTGCAGATCTTGTAGTCAATAATTGCTGCAAACTGCATTAACTCTTCTCTTTCCAGACCTCAGGAGAGAATTTCTATTTATTATATGTTCTTTTTTTCAATTTTAGGTGGTCTTTTAAGGTGACTAGGAAAGAATAAGCCCATGATTTCTTTCCCAGGATTAGCAGAACTGAATGAGGTAAGAGAGGACCATCCTATCCAACAGTAAAATGCAGGAATATGAAATCTTTAAGGCAGGCAAAGAATTCTCCCCTTATCTTTTCCTTAAAAGGGAATCATAGAAGACCATTTGTATCAGAGAATAGAAATTTAGCACTTACATTTACATAGTATTAGATCTTCTTTCTCTTTCGAACTTTGAAAACTATGTCTTTAGGGTTGTCATACCTTGCTGATGAAAACTATAAGATATCATAGTCACTTTGAAAAATAGTTCAGTAGTTTATTTAAAAAGTTAAACTGTAGGGCAGGAAAGGTGGCTCAGTGGTAGAGTGCTTGCCTTGCATGCATGAGGCCCTGGGTTCGATTCCTCAGTACCATATAAGCAAAAAAAAGCCGGAAGTGGCGCTGTGGCTCAAATGGTAGAGCATTAGCCTTGAGCTGAAGAGCTGAGGGACAGCGCCCAGGCTCAGAGTTCAGGCCACACAACCAGACCCCCCCCCAAAAAAAGTTAAACTGTAACATTATACCTGTTCCCTTCCTCTCCTCTTCCCCCTTAAGAGTAATACATTCAGACTAGGAATGTGGCTTAGTGGTAGAATGCCTGCCTGGCATGCGTGAAGCCCTGGGTTCAATTCCTCAGTGCCACATAAACAGAAAAAGTCGGAAGTGATGCTATGACTCAAGTGGTAGAGCACTAGCCTTGAGCACAGAGAGGCTTAGGGACAGAGCCCAGGCCCCGAGTTCAAGCCCCAGGACTGGCAAAAAAAAAAAAAGAGTAAAATACATTCAGCCAGGAGCTGGTGGCTCATGCCTGTAATCCTAGCTACTCAGGAGGCTGATATCTGAGGATCACAGTTCAAAGCCAGCTGGTACAGTCCAATTAAACTCCAAAATGCCAGAAATGGAGGTGTGGCTCAAGTGGTAGAGCACCAGCCTTAAGCAGACATGGTAAAGGACAGCATACAGGCTCTGAGTTCAAACTCCAGTATTGGCATACACAAAAAATTATGAGTGTTCATAGATTATTCACAGCAGTCAAAATCATATGTAATCTAAATATTCATTGTTTGTACCCTATCTAATATAGATACTCAATAAACAGTTGTTGAGTGACGGTCTGACCTCTCATCTCCTTACTATATGTTGATGGAGAAGTAGTAAAACTCCTGATGATCCAGTAAGATTTACTCCAAAATCCTTTCATTCAACTCTAGAAGACTTGACACAATGCTCCATTAGGAGCATTACACATTTTATCCTCTACCCTGTTTGCTGCCTTTAAAACAAATACCAATGCCACATTCTACCACAGATCAACCAGTTATTAAACTAGAAGTACTCTTAGATCAAGATCAAAACATTCAGAGATGGAGAGGGGGGAAAAAGCTCTCCAAGAGTTTCTCACTTGTCACCATGGTAAAGAAGCCTGAGTTCCATCCCTAAGCATGGAGGGGAATGAGGTAAGTTCCTCTAGATTCTTCCACTTCACTCCGCCCTTCACTCTTTAGAGCAAGCAGAAGCCAACTTTGTTCTGTAAATGGCCAGACTGTAAATGTTTCAGGCTTTCAGACCAGGAGGGATTTCCATCTTGTAGCTACTCTCTGATCACGACTAAACACTTTATAATTAAACCGATAAAGGCCGTTCTTCTGCACCATACAAAGACAGGACCCAGCCATGGGTCACCTCTTTTGAAGTCACCCGTGATGTCTTCATTGACAAATGCAATCAAATATTTTCTACACCTTGGCATTGTGTAGTCCTTGTTACCAAAGGATCATCCTTTCCATTTTAGGCCCTACGTTCTTGTTATTAAATCAACCTGGTTAGCCTACCTCTTCCTTGCCCAGCCCTTTTCTGTCTCATTTACCAATTCCTTTGTGTGTGGGGAGGGGTGGGTAGAAGTGTGGGGAAGTTATATCTCCAGCTATTAGCCCAAATTTCTACTACGGACCTGCTTGCCAATCAAACTAGAGATATTTTTTTAAGGCAAGTTGCAGCTCACAACTGGATCCTGGCAATGCTGGACTGCTCCATGGATAGCTTGTGCTCAAGCAGTTCCAGCCAAGTGGGAAGTATAGCCCGGCCTCCCTCTGTAGCATGCGCTGCACCTATGGCTGCTGGCCCCAGGGCTCACTGCTCTGCCTAATTGAAACCCAAGGCCATGGTGACAGGGCCATAATTGGTGAGAACAGCAGTGCCATTTCATGTTTCCCTAGTACCCCGTGCAGCGAGAGTTTATATGATTATCAAGGTCAGTTGAATGAACAAAATTTATTTTCCTAATGTGGAAACTGACATAAGATGTGTACTGAGAATTGTTGTCAGTTGCTCAATATATTCAAATCTCTATTCAAATGCCATCTCTGCTTCCATCCGGGAGGCAAAGGAACAGCTGTGCAGAGAGGCTACTCTTCCAGCTGGGAACGGAGCCTAGGAAAGGCCTGGCTTTGAAAGGACTAAGCATTGTAATGAAGTTGACTTGATTTACATTTTAACAATACCACGCAAATGTACTACATGGCACTTTTCCAATAACTACTTCAACATCATTCATTTTGACACCTTCCATTGTTATAAAAAGTAAGAAGGAACAAAGCAGCGTTCTGTCAAAAGGTGCCTGGAGAGGGGAGCTAGATTCCATTTTATTTTCAAATCAGGTAACTGCAAGCCTTTGATGATGTCCAGGGTTCTCATGCCTGAAATTCCGTGATGAACCCCTCCCCACATGCAGAAACTAGAGTCTTGCTCTCTGGCTTGCCCACCTGCCCCCCAGGATTGCGATGCAATAATTCATGCTTAACTCTGACCCACTCTGGGAATCATAACTTGCCTTGCCACCTTGGTGACAATTTATCTTAGTTAAGCATATGCATGATGTACAGTAAGTATTTTCTTCTAACAAAAATGGCCTGATCAAGGCTCCTTGCTTCTGGTCTCTGTGATCTGGCAAGAAAATGAAGAACCCAGTTCAACTTTACTATTGACAATACTTAGATAAGTGTAAATGTGACCCTTAAAGGATTTGGTCAGTAATTTTCACAGGGCTTGGGGTCCCTAAAGAAGCTGCCCTTTGACATCAGTGACATTGGTGTTAAATCGTACTGAGAAGTCGATCATTCTGTATTTTCCTTTTCCCCTCTTTCTAGTCCTAGAGAGGGAAACAAAGGGTACAATTCTGATTTGTCATGTCTTCAAATATATCTATGCATATATGCACATATTCCTGTGATTTAAAATACCCAAAGTCAAGTTCAACTCTTGATGCAATCCACAAATGCCTGCCTCTGGAAGCTACAGGTATTTCCAGTGATGGCTGAGCGTTTGATTTACTCTCCTTTGATTCATTATTTTCCTGAACATAGCTGGAATAGTAATGTTTGTATACTGACTCGTTGCTGATTAGCCAGAACATTATGTCAGCATTAGAAGGGACCATGGCTAGGTGACCTGGTTAATCCCTGTGAAGGAACACAAGCTCTACAATGTCACCAGAAAAAGATGATCAGCTTGGGTTTTTAGTACCTGTATAGGAATGAGAAAGTAATTTTCATGTAAGTTATCACTCCACAATCTCACGGTTTCATATTGAGAAGAAAACCAAAGGAGATTTTTCTTTCAATTATGTTTCTTCTGAAAAAAATAAAACAATACCACAAAATGCATTTGTTATAACTAAATGCACATCAGAGCCTAGGCAAACTTCTTATGTTACAACCCCACCAATGTAGACAAGTGACTTTCAGCAAAGCCATATGTTTTTCACCTTTAAAAATTAAAAATTCTATCACTTGTTTATTTCATTCATATTTTTGACAGGTTTTAAATGAATATGTAATATAAGCCAGGGACAGTCTTTACCCTGTGGAGCTACTATTCTATTGCAGGAGGGGGATTCTGAAACCAAATATGAAATTGAGTTACATAGTATGTTAGGTTATGGAGATATAGAAATATATATTTCCCTCTATTTATATTCCTATTGTACTCACCATCTCTGCCTCTATGTCTGTATTACTCTCCATCTCTGCTCTGTGTATACACACATATAAAGAGATAGAATGAGCATGGAGAATGAAGGACAGTAAAAGGGAATGGAGAACAGTAAATTAATATTATACACATTAAACCACCAATGTCTGGAAAAAGAGCACAGCACAGGTAAAGGTCCTGATATTAACACCATTTGGCATGATCTAACACTGGCTTCTGATGTGGCAGGGGCAGATAGAGTATGGATGGAAATAGGAGCTGGAGTCAGGGAGGTAAGGTTTGTTTCAGCCTTAAGCACAAGAGATGGAAGCAGGGAAGTGATACATCCTGGCATATTTTAACAGAGTGTTTCAACTTGCTGTTCAAAGGGCAGATTATAATAGGGCAAGGGAGGAATAGAAAACCAGTTAAGAAGATATCACAAAAATCTAGGTAAGAGATCATGATGGCAAATATTTTATTAGTAACAATGAAGGCAGTTGGATTTCGAACCTTTTTGTGTGTGCTTGACCTTGGGGCTTGAACTCAGGACCTGGGTACAGAGCTTTCTTGTTCAAGGCGAACACTCTACCACTTCAGTCACAGCTCCACTTCCAGCTTTTTGTGTGTATGTGCTTAATTGAAGAGTCTCACAAACTTTCCTGCCCAGGCTGGCTTCCAATCAATCCTCAAATCTCAGCCTCCTGAGTAGCTAGGTTATAGTTGTGAGCCACCTGCTTCCAACTGACGTATTTTGATAGTACAGTCAAATGTCTTTGCTGCTGCTCCCTTCCTGCATTAGAAGAGGAATATTATTGGTTTACATGGAGGTATATTAGATATCTATTGCTTTGTGAAATTTTAGCCCAAAATAGAATGAAAAAAGAAAATAGTACTTAGCTCCTTATTTCTGTGGGGCAGAAATTTGAGAGTATCTTAGCAGGGTTGCTTTGGCTCAGGGTCTCTCATTAGACTCTCAGTCACGATGTTGTCAGGAGCAGAGACTGTCTGGGGGTTTGACTGGGGTTGTAGGATATGCCTCTGCTGTGGTTCACTTGCATGTCGCGGGCAGGAAAGCATGGAAGCGTGGATTCTCAGGCTGCTCCACTACAAAGCTAGTGATGCCAGCTAGCACCTTGGTAAGAACAATCTTAGCTGCCCGTTATGAAGGAAAGCTGACTGTATTAAATTTAAAAGGAGAATGGGAAAAAAGATAATTACTGTCATGATTAAAACCATTTGGAATAGTTTCCTTCCAATTCTCTAATTCTCTTCCTTACTGAGATTTTTTTTTAAGATACTGATTATCTAAGCGGCGAACTCCAGGGGATTCTTTGTGGTTCATACACCTTGACTTTTTTAAATTTTTTGCACCCCTTGACAACACAGATGCTTGTCTGTTTTTCCTCCATTTTAGTCATCGGTTTGGGTATGTAAGTGTATGTGTGTCGTGTGCATCAGTTTTGCCTCGCTGTCACAAAATACACACAATCAGCAATTTATGAGGAGAAAAGGTTGATTTGGGTGCGCAGCTGCTGAGATTGCAGTTCAGAGATGCCCGTCCCATTGTTTTGGACTTATGGAGCCACAGTAACAGGACATCATGTTAGGAACATATGGTGGAGGAGACTGCTCACCTCACAGCTGCAAGAAGCCATATTCTCTGCCAGGACACAGAGGCCCAACTTCCTTCCATTAGACTCCACCTCTTAAAGGGTCCACTCTTCCCAATAGTGGTATGAGCTGGCAACCATGCCTTTAACAATGAGCCTTTGAGGATCATTTAATACCTAAACCACAGCATGTAGTGTGTGTGTTTGGGGGGGGGGTCTTTTCTGTGGACCTGAACCATAAGTATACTTTCTGTCAAGCTTAAAAGCTACTTCTTGCTTGCTTTGTGTGTGTGTGTGTGTGTGTGTGTGTGTGCTACTACGGATACTTGAATGCAAGGCATGGGTGCTGTCCCTTGGCTTTTCACTCAAGGTTGACAATACCACTTGAGCCACAGCTCCATTTCTAACTTTTTGGTGATTCATTGGAGATTTTTTTTTAAAAAAAAAAAGTCTTACAGACTTTTCTGCCCCAATTCACTCTGACCTCTGATCCTCAGCTCTCAGCTTCCTGAGTAGCGAGCATTACTTGTGTGAACTACCAGCATCTGACTCTACTTCTTTTCTTGAGCCACAACATACCACTGGAACCTGACTATTCACCTTTTGAAGAATTTAGTTGCCGTTGGAAGCAGAGAACTGGTATAGTCACTGGAGGGAAAAGTGGGCCAAGGCAGTTTCTGTCCGATGGAATAAATATGGAAGGCTTGATTAGTGACATAGCAGAGAGTAGTAATGCATCAGAGAAAATGATGGTGCAAGGGACAGAGAAGGTAGCATCATCTACCATGGTGAGTACACTGCATGATATACTACTAGGCTTTATTGGTTATGTCCCATGGGTCAGATATAATGTGAAATACTTTAGATACATTGTCCCACTTTATTCTGCCTACATTCCTACCCAGTAAAACCCTGTTATAGCCATGTTGTTGTTGGTAATGGTATGGCTAACAGGTTAAATAAGGTGCCCAAAGGTCATTGGGTAATGAAGAGTAGAGCTATGCTCCCATTTGCCTGAACACATGGACTCTACACAGTGTTGACACAAACTTGGATGCAATGAGTAGCTTTTATCTTCCTTCCTGGATAGTTGTTGAGTATGTTTGGTATACAGTATTAGAAAATATTTAGTACATAGATTAACTGTTACTAACTGTTCATATGCATCTGCTAAATGACTTTTTTATGTAGATGAGTATTTGTTTTACTTTCGTCACTTCTAGGGCTTGAACTCAGGGCCTGGATGCTGGCTTTGAGCTCTTTTTGCTCAAGACTAGTGCTCTAGCCCTCTGAGCCACAGTTCCACTTCTTGTTTTTGAGTGGTTAATTGCAAATGAGAGTCTCCAAGGGACTTTTCTGCCCAGGCCGTCTTAGAACCATGATCCTCAGATCTCAGCCTCCTGTGTAACTAGAATTACAAGCATAACCCACTGGCACCCAGTAAGCATTTATTTTTTAAAGAATATATTTACCAGGCTGGGAAGGTGGCTCAGTAGTAGAGTGTTTGCCTTGCATGCATGAGGTCCTGGGTTCGATTCCTCAGCACCACAGAAGCAAAAAGAAAAAAGCCAGAAGTGGCGCTGTGGCTCAAGTGGTAGAGCGCTAGCCTTGAGCTGAAGAGCTGAGGGACAGCACCCAGGCCCAGAGTTCAGGCCCCACAACTGGACACACACACACAAAAAGAATATATTTACCTAGTTTTGATCTAGTCCATGAAGATACCCTAATACTAAAGTTTACTCTCAATTGTATCTTTCCTTTATAAAATTAAAATAATAGAAGACGCTATCACTTAATTTTGGTAATGATAACTTAATTTCTTAATGTATTTAAAAATAATTAACCTGTATGCATCTTCATTTTTAGGGAGAATTTGTGTGTGTGTGTGTGTGTGTGAGAGAGAGAGAGAGAGAGAGAGAGTACTTAGCCTCAGGATCCAAGCACTCTCCTTAAGTTCTTTCATTCAAGGCTAATGCTTTAGAACTTGAGCTATAGCATTACTTCTGGCTGTTTGGTGCTCAATTGAAAATAAGAGTCTCAGGGATTTTCTTGCCCAAGCTGGCTTTGAACCATGATCTTCAGATTTCATTATGCTGAGTTGCTAGAATTATAGGTATGTGCCACCTGTGCCCATCTAGTTAAACATGTTTAGGACAGAACCAGGTCAATAATCAACACCTGGATCTATCCAATGCTAAGTGCCAGCCTCTTCAAAATTCTCATTGGTCTTGGTCCAAATCTAGCTGTGCTGGAAACTTTGAACCAAATTAAGTGCACCACTTTTAAATTATATGAATGTTGGCAAAAATCTACTTTCCCTTTATTTAAAAATGTCCAGAATTATCCATTGCTTTTTAAATATAGTTTTATAAGGTAGTGGCATGCTTGACTGCATTTAATTCTTTCTCTGATTTTTACATAGGTTTGTAAGTTCACTTTAAAAAAAATGGTAGAGATATATGCAAAGCTGTTCAATAAAGCTAATTTTTAATGATATTTGAGAGATTTTTTTCCACTTTAGTTCCCCAGTCGATGTCAGCGCTCCTCAATGAGGAAGGAAAAATCAATTCAATTATCAAAGCACGGTTAATTGCTTTCAAGATTAGGGTGATTGAAAGAGCAGCAAAGTATTTTTTTTCTGAACTCAGCAGTTTTGGCTAAGTATATTCTACCAAGTACAGCTGAAAGAGAAGCTTAAAATCTACCCATTCATTTATTTCATTCTGCCCCACTCTCCCTGCGCTGGTCATTACTAGACTAATGTCAGGGACAGGAGCTCTGGTACCAAGGAACTACAGCACAAGGTGTTTTCATTATTTGTTCTATCTCCTCAGAGGACAGATGCTTCTAGGCCTGACGGCTTGCAACTCCATCCCTCTGCAGACTGAGCCAAAGCATTTCTTGAACCTGTATAGTCTAGAACGCTCTTTGATGCTGGAGATTCTCCCTCCTCCCATAGTCGCTGATAGCTTAAAGCCTTCGACTAGAGTCACACGGCTTTAGAGCTACTTTTGCAGTTCCTACCATGTTGGAAGAATGTTCTAGTCGCTGATGGCTTAAAGCCTTTCACTACAGTCACTTGGCTTTAGACATGCTTTTGTAGTTCCTACCATGTTGGAAGAATGTTCTAGAAGCTTTTAAAATGAAGCTGTATATGCTCAAGCTCCTACTTGTAGGAGGATTACAGTCTAGAAAGGAAGGGAGACATTTTATCCAAGAATAAACTACCTAAGGAAGGCTGTACTAGAAAGTTCTCTGGAGAAAAGCTTGTACCTGCTCTGAGGAGAAAAGGATGACAGGAAGGGAACCAGGGGAGAGAAACCTTCTCCCAGGTGGAGGCAGCAGCCATGTGAAAGAAGACGGACAGAAACCAATGTGATGTGTACAGGAAACTCCCGGAGTATGGTAGTATCAGGTAGGAAGTAAGGTGGGAGCAGGCGCCACCGGAGGTCATCCTGCAGCAGGTCATCCTGCAGGCCATGCAAAATCAAATGGAGGTTTAACATAGAAAAGTGACATGGCAAATGGTTTTAGCAAATGCATTAACTTTGGTGTGTGTGTGTGTGTGTGTGTGTGTGTGCTGATACTCAGGACCCAGATCTGTCCTTTAGCTTTTTTGCTGAAGGCTAACTCTCTACCATTTGATCCATAGCTTCACTTTTGGCTTTTCAGTGCTTAATTGGAGATAAGAGTCTCATGAACTGCACTGACTGGGCTGGCTTTGCACATTGATCCTCAGATCTCAGCTTCCTGAGTAGCTAGGATTACAGGTGTGAGCCACCAGCGCCCAGAAAATTGTCTTTTTAGTATTAAAAATATATGCCTCACATAGAATTTCAAAATTATAGACAATTACAAAAAGTTCACAGGACACAATCTCAACCCTTTCTGGATGTGGTGATATGTGTCTGTCATTCTTAGCTGTGCAAGGAAGCCCAAATAGGAGGATCCTGGTCCAGGCCGGCCTAGACAAAAAGAAGCCAACCTTTACAAAGAAAAAAGGTGCAAAAAGAGTTGGTGAGCACAAAGTAGGAGACCATCAGCCTAGCAAACATGAGGCCTTTGAGTTCAGTCTCTAGGACTATACCCTTTCAAACAGAATAGGAGTAATAATGTAAATCATAAAACTTTTATACCTGAATGAGATAGAAATTGAAACTCCTTGAATTCGGAATTTTAGAGTGCTGTATATGCCAGAAGCATTTGCCAAATGTTGGAAAAATGTCAGCTGAAAAGACGACAAAAGGAAGGGGCTGGGTATGTGGCTTACTGGTAAAGTGCTTGCTTAGCATGCATGAAGCCCTGGGTCCCATTCCTCAATTGCACATAAACAGAAAAAAGCCAGAAGTGGTGCTGTGTCTCAAGTGGTAGAATGCTAGCCTTGAGAAAAATAAGAAGCTCAGGGACAGTGCCCAGGCCCCTGAGTTCAAGTCCTAGGACTGGCAAAAAAAAAAAAAATTCAACAGGAGCAACATGAGTCCTACCTAGCAAGAGATCCAGGATGAGACTCTCAGGGATGGAGTCATAGAGGGTGACAGGCATTAACAGAAAAGATTATACTGGCCTGCTATGAGATACCTCGCCCAATATGGCTTCAACATACCTTCCCAGCCTTACTGAATGCTCTGCTCTGCTCATTATCATGCTTACTGAAATTCTGGAGAACACCAACAGTTAGAAATCCAATTAAAAAGATAATGCCATGTTTAAGACTGAGTTTTGCTTACAACTGTGGACTTTGGGGCCATCCAGACTAGATAATTAGTAAATATTTTTACTTATTATAGCATAATAAAAAATAGCTACAAATTTTAGGTCAATAAAGAGGTGACAGATGAGGTAGAGGCCCTCAAAAGTTTACAATAAGAGGCCCTCAAAAGTTTACAATAAGAGTTACTTCTTTATTCCAAGATTTGATCCTAAACTACTTTTCTCTCTAGATATTTTCCTTAAAATACTTTTCACTTCCAATGATACCTATTTATAGCTCCTCAGTTAAGTTTCTGTGAGTCTATGTTCTTTTAACTACCTGGATTGAGCTTCCTCTCTGAATCTGCAATCTAAAACCTTCCCAACTTCTAAGCACAGTGCTTGCCTCCTCCTGAAGCCCTACATTGCCATGGTTGGGAAATCTTTCTCCCTTCACCCATTCCACATTCCCCAAACCCTGACTTGTTCCACTAAATACACTGAGAAATCTAGGCCTATACAGACAAAGCACTGGCTCAGTCAACAATAACTTTGCGAATAACTGAATTACTTTGTGATCTTAGGAAAATCACTTTTTCTGTCTAAGCCTCATACTTTTCATCTGTTGTAAATCATACAATATTGGGTGATGTTTACCTAATATTTTAATTAATGGTCTCCTTTGTTCTGTACTTGTTTTAGCTTGTGTAAGAAGAGTTTAGTCTACTAGATGCAAGTTTCTGGAAGGTACATGTACCCATGGATAGATTTTTTTACAATCTTCTGAACTCGCAAGGCTCAAAATAAAAATGTTTTCTACCTGTATCCTTCTTAATCCAAATGTAAGCTATGGTGATAATTAGGAAACAGACTGTTTTCATTAGTTGTATTAGCTGTTTTGGCCTTAATCTTTCTCTGTTTATTTTTTATTAGTGGCCCTCTTTAAAAGAAAAACAATAGTAACAACTACATATGCACTGCTTTTAATCAATCACTAATTCTGAATTAGTAGTGATTTTGTTTATGAGATTGTTTTTATTGTGTCCATCTTCCAGTGCCAATAAAATTATAAAATATCTGCATAGACATGTGAGCTCATATTTCACAGTATACATGCATTTACAAAAGTGCCTGCTACATATTAATCAATATTAACTCTTGTTATAATTGATAGTACAGAAAGCAAGAATTATTTGTTAAGAAATGGAAAGACTTGGAAAAAATTATATTAAGTGAAGTAAGCCAGGCCCAAAGAAACATAGGTCCCATGGTTTCCCTTATTTGCAATAACTTGTATATGTCTGAGTCAAGCAGAAAAGGTCAGACAAGTTGATGTTAGGGGAATGAACCCCAAGATGAGTATTCAAATGTTTTTTTTCTTTCATGCAATTGTTTCTAACATATTTATAAGATGATTTCTATATTACTTTGTATATCCCCCCCCACGGTATAACCCATGCTTTCACTGTGTTTGATGTTGGTATAATTTGTGGAGGGGAAGGGAAAAAACAAATTGTTTAACTTGGATACAAGTGGACCCATTGCACCCATGAGATGTACATGTCGTTATGTCGAAAACAAACTTTACAACTTTGGTGGAGGGGGGAGGATCAGGTAGGGGGAGGGGGGTGTATGGGAAGGGATGGGAAGGGGAAACAAAGAGGAGGCAACAATGCTTGATAAGAAATGGACTGGTTATCTTGCCCATGTAATTGTAACTCCTCTGTATGATATTCTCACAATAAAAATAAATAAATAAATAGATAAAATTAAAAGATAAAAAAGAATATAATTTTTTATTGTTTCAGTTAGATTCTTTGGTTGGAATCAACAAAAACTAATTATCTACTTTTTCAAAGGAAAAAAATGTATTGGAATGACTCCATAGATACTATAGAAAGAGAAGACAACCTAAAAATTCAGAGCAGGAGTCTCAGTGACCAGAAACACGGACTACCTACTCAGGGCAGTGCCATGGATGACCAGCTCTAATCTCTTTCTAAGCATTTTTTTCATTTCAAAGAGGACCTGTTTGCTTTCCAGTGAATCTTGCACCCAACCCAGAGGCACAAGGGCTTATGATTGGCAGCCCCTCTGAGCCAAATCCTGGGAAAATCAACAGACAGGCAAGAAGAAACATATGTTCCCCACAAAATCTAAATAAGAAATAACTCTCTATTATATGATGCTTTGCGTTTGTAAGTTTTTCTAGACTCCAACTGTGCTTTTTAATTACTTTCTCCCAATTGATGAGAATAAAAATGTGTGAAGCATGGATTACAAATACGAATTGTTTTCATATTAATAATTTTGTTAAATGTTAGTTAACTAAGGAAAAGAGACTCAAAATCTCAAAGCTCTCTCATAGAAGTTGTTAATCAGAGATGGTCATAGACAATTAATCTCATAAATACAATATTGTTTTCTCTGCAGTTGACAATTCAATTTTTATTGGTTATTATCTGTAGTACAAGAGGTTGTAGGCAAAGTTTCTTCAGTCATAGGCAAATACTAAATTGATATATTTCCTATGAGGCTCATTCATTCATGCATTCATTTAACAAATGCTCATATTAAACCATGGGCTAAAAAAAGTCTTAGGCAAAGAAAAAAGATGAAATACTCTTAATTGCAAAGGTGAATCTATGGCTACTGATGTACTTCAGTTCTATAAATGAAAGATAAATTGCCCATGGAAAATATGAGTAGAAATTCTCTTTCATATTGAAGAGACAATCTATTCTAAAAACAGCTAGTAAAAAACAATTGGAGGTGTGGTTCAGTGGTATGGCACCATTCAAGCAAACCTCAGATCCAGAGTTCAAACCTCCAATTCTGGGAGAAAAAAAAAAAGATGATATGGGCCTCAGGGTTGAACACCAGAAATCCCAATTGTAGGTATTGAATAGAAGAGGATAAACATGAAGAGATTGAGCATGTCTAAATACATATGTGGACAGAGAATGTGGTGTCTTGAATTAAGAAAATGAGAAGCACCATAAAATGCACTTGGAAAGCACTATGGAAATTTAGAGGAGAGAAATTATGTCCATCATGTAACTAGCTCTAAACAAATAATTGTTTTAGAATACAGTCATTCTTTCCAGCTTTGCCTGGATAGGAAGCCGCTCCATGGAAATGTAAGTCATAACAGCTGACTTTGTCAGTGGCATTTCTGGAAACCCAAAGGGTGAGAAAATGGTCCCAGATGACAAAAGATTAGGCATCTCTCCTCATTTGTTTAGTGACCTGACTTAGGGAATTCACTGTGTTCAGGGATACTGGAAAAGTTACATCAGGTGCGCAAAAACTATCTGTTTAAATTGAGCTCAGCGCTATTTCTCACCCTTCTTGGGTGAAGAACACATATGTCCTATGTTCTCATGAAAACGAAACTTTGAAAAGATGCTGATCTCAATGAGAAAGAAGTATAGCTTATGTGAGATAGACTGGGCAGAAGGAATGGCATTTGGGCTGAGATTGGACCACGAGTAGCTGAGACTTGCAGGGAAGGAAGTAGAAGATGCCTTATATGGAGAGAGCTCAGTTAGATCCCAGCTGCACCTCCACCATCTTCAACCAGAACCTTACCCCAGTTAGAATGTCCATTATCAATAAATGTGGCCAAAAGAGAATGCTACTACACTGTTGAATGGGAGTGTAAACTTCAGTATGAAGGTTCCTCAAAGAATTAAACCTAGAGCTCTCCTATGACCCAGCAATCCCACTTCGGCATTTACTCAAATGACCACAAACAAGGCCATATTAAAGCTACCAGCACAACCATGTTCATTGCAGCATTATTTATCATAGCTAAGATATGGAACCCACCCAGAGACCTCTCAGTAGATGAATGGATCAAGAAGATGTGGTATATATACATAATGGAGTTCTATGCTTCCATCAGAAAGAATGACATTGCCCATTCATAAGGAAATAGAAAGACCTGGAAAAAATTATACTAAGCGAAGCAAGCCAAGCCCATAGAAATATAGGCTTCATGGTTTCCCTCATTTGTAACAACTAGAATATGTCTATGATATTCTTTGCAGGGGATCATAATATCCCAATTGCTAAGTGCATAGGACCATATATAATGAAGCATATCAAAATGAACCTCAAGTATTGGAAACAAAAGGTTCTTATTATATCCTGTAGGCAGTTATTTCTATTTTCTCTTCTGTTTTAGTTTTCTGTATCCTTTTTCTTATATATAAGTTTATCTGATCCATAGAAGGGAAAGGGAATCACAGAAACAGTAAGACAAAGTATGAACTCATGCAGCAATGGTACTCACTAGACACTGTTGGAAATGAACTTTATAACTTGGGGAGTAGGGAGTGGTAAGCAGGAGAAAATGAGGGAGAGGTTAACAGTGTTTAAAAAGAAACATACTCATTGCCTTACTTATGTAATTGTAACCCCTCGTTCATCACCTTTACAATAAATAAAAAATGGAAGAAAAGAAGATGACTTATGTGAACATGTATATATGGAAAGGCAGAGGATGGTGATGGAAGAGTGAGTTGGTTCATAATAAATACTATTATGACAAATCTCTAGCTAACAGTACACTGTAGGAAGAAAACTGAAAGCATTTCCTCTAAAAACAGGAAAGAGACAAGGTATCTATTTACATTCCCTACTTTTATTCAATGTAGGCCTGAACTCTTAGACTAATAACTCAAGAGAAAGAAGCAAAAATGTGAGACAAATTGGAAAGAATAGTCAGACTGTTCTCATTTGGAGACAATATAATTTGATGCTTAAAATGCCATAAAGACTCCACCAAAAGACTCAGGCTAAGAAACACTCAGCAAGGTAGCAAAATGCAAAAGCAATGTACAAGAAACAGTTGCTTCTTTTTTTTGGCGGGGGGGGGGCGGTTGTGGGGCCCGAACTCTGGGCCTGGGCGCTGTCCCTCAGCTCTTCAGCTCAAGGCTAGCACTCTACCACTTGAGCCACAGTGCCACTTCTGGCTTTTTTTTTTTCTTTTGCTTATGTGGTGCTGAGGAATTGAACCCAGGGCCTCATGCATGCAAGGCAAGCGCTCTACCACTGAGCCACCTTCCCAGCCCGAAACAGTTGCTTCTTTATACACCAATAGTGAACATTTCAGTAAGAAATCAGAAGAATAATTGCATTCACAAATAGAGTTGGGTTTTTTCTTAAAAGTTCCCAGGTGTTTAGAAGCATGGCACAACAAGCCACATCAAACCTTGAGTTTGAATTTCATTCACACACACACACAGATACAGACACACACACACACACACACACACACATACACACACACCCTCCCTGATATCAAACCTAACCAAAGGGATAAAAGACCTTTACCATAAAAACTATAAAACATTGAAAAATTAAAGACACTGGAAGATAGGAAGACCTCTCAGTTCATAGATCAGTAAAATTGATAGTGAGAAGATGGCAATAATATTAAAAAATGACCTATAGATGCAATGCAATTTCATCAAAATTTCAATAGCTTTCTTCATAGAAAAAGAACACAACTATAAATGTCATATGAAAGAATGAATCACTATGAATAACCTAACAGCTCTCAGCGAAAGAACAATGCTAGAGATGTTATAACACCTGGGTTCAAATTATACTACAGAATCATGGTATTGGATGGTATTGTAACAAAAATAGACATGTGGCCCAATGAAATAGAATAGAAGGCCCAGAAACAAACCCACAGTATAGCCACCTAACTCTAGAAAAATGTGCCACAAAACATATCCTGGAGATAAGCTAGCCTCTTCAACAAATGGTGCTGGGAAAACTGGTTTCCACAAATAGTTTTTGCTTCCCCCAAATACTCAGGGGTTATTTTAAAGTAAGAAAATGACATGATTAAACTGGAGTACAGAAAGATGAGCTAGTACAATAGTTTCCCCTTGTTCTAGAAGAGAATTTCAATGAATTCCTGAAACCACAGATGTTTTTCTATACAGACCTACAATAAAGTATATAGTTTATAGTTTTGTATATAGTTTTGTGGAGTGTGTAGTTTTATAGTTTAAGAACAATAAGAAATTAACAGCAGCTGGGTGCCAGTGGCTCACGCCTGCAATCCTAGCTACTCAGGAGGCTGAGATCTGAAGATCATGGTACAAAGCCAGCCCAGGCAGGAAAGTCCTTGAGATTCTGATCTCCAGTAAACCACTAGGAAACTGGAAGTGGCACTGTGGCTCAAGCGGTAGAGTGCTCGCCTTGGGCTGAAGAGCGCAGGGACAGCACCCAAGCCCAGAGTTCAAGCCCCACAACCGACAAAAAAAAAAAAGAAAAGAAAAGAAAAAAGAAAAATGGAAATTAACAGCAATAATTGATACCAAAATACATTAACTATAAAAATATACTTTAACAAAAATTATATGAGTATGTTTATCTTCTCCAATTATTACAAAAACCTGCAGCCCTGAACCCAGCTTGTACCAAGCTTTTAAAGACAATAGCCACATGTTTGCCTCAGCAAAGCAAGATACAAAAACACACAAGAGCCAGGGCTCCCGGGGGCTAAACAATACAATATAGCTATGAATGCCCCAAAGCTGGGCCCTCCTGGCTCTACAGGATTAAGCCAGGCATCTGCAATTCAATGGATGGTTTGCCTCACCTACAGGCCTTAGATCCAGATGGACAGGCCTCCTTCCCACCCCCAACCTCCACCCCAGTTTCTTGGCTAGGCACCAGGATGGCTGTATAAACAACACCTCTCAACACCTGGCCAGGCACTGGGATGACTATCACTCAGTTTCTCCACTTCACTACTATAGTTGATCTTGAGATGGTTAGAAGGAATAGGTTGGGAGTGGGAAGGTTAATTAGGAGGCCATTATGAGGGACCTCATTTTTAAAAAACACCCTAATATAACCCTAAACAAGAGTGTTGGGGGGGGGATAAATACAGGAAGTATCATGGAACTGGAAATGAAAATGAATTGATTATATTCTTTCTTTCTTTCTTTCTTTTTTTGTTAGTCATGGGGCTTGAACTCGGGGCCTGGGCACTGTCCCTCAGCTCTTCAGCTCAAGGCTAGTGCTCTACCACTTGAACCACAGTGCCACTTCCAGTTTTCTTGTGGTTTATTGAAGATAAGAGTCTTACAGACTTTTCTGCCCAGGATGGCTTTGAACTGCAATCCTCAGATCTCAGCTTCTTGAGTAGCCAGGATTACAGGTGTGAGCCACAGGTGCTAGGCTTAGATGGTATTCTTTCTTGATCCATGTAAAAAGCTAATTCAGAAACTGTTGTAGTTTTACTTCACTTAATATAATTTTTCCAATTTTTTCCATTTCCTTACAAATGGGACAAAGTCATTCTTTCTGATGAAAGCATAGAATTCCATTGTGTATATATACAGTACATTTTCTTGATCTATTCGTCCACTGGGAGACATCTGGATTGATTCCATGACTTAGCTATGAATAACAATACTATAATGAACATGGTTGTGCTGGTGGCTTTAGTATGGCCTAGTTTGTGATCATTGCATAAATGCCCAGGAGTGGGATTGCTGGGTCATAAAGAAGTTCTATTTTTATTCTTTTGAAGAACCTCCCTACTGCTTGTATTAAGTGAAGTAAACCAGACCCAAAGAAACATAAGTTGTATGGTTTCCCTCATTTGTAATCATTGTAAACCCAAAGGATAGTAAAAGACAAAAATTATACTTGGATATTAATTAATTAAACAGAACTCTAAATATTCACAAAGTGAGATCAAAGGAATATATTCTTAGGAGAGGATCACAAGGGCTCAATAGTTATGTGCGGATGATCATATAAAATGATGCTTATCAAAATAAACTCCAAGAAATAGAAATGAGAAGTTTTTGTTTTATTTTGTACTGTTTTGGGTTCTTTCTTTTTTCTTTTCTTATTTTTTTCTTCCATTTTTTCCCTTTTGTCACTGTTTGATTTCTACCTTTTGTCTTGTATGTAAATTTATCTGATTTGGGGATGGGAAGTGAAAGCACAAAAATGGTGGGACAAAGGATGAACTAATTCAACAGCAATACTCACTAGACATTATGTTGGAAATGAACTGTACAAGTTGTGGAGGGGGAGAGGGAAGATAAAAACTGGGAGAAAATGAGGGAGGAGGGGCACTGTGCAAAATGAAATATACTCATTACCTTGTTTATGTAATTCTAACACTTCTGTACATCATGTTTACAACAAAAAAAAGCCACATGTGAATAAAAAACAGTTGTAGTTTTAGCATTAATAGTTCAACTTCTGAGGAAACCTTTCTATCTCAGATAAGCTGGGATGGTTTGTTTCCAGAGGAAATCTTGTGGAAACATTTCATTTCTAGGTAGCTTGGAGAATGATTGTGTCTTGACAAAAAGATGACATACCAGAGTACCAGAGTAAGGAAGACAGAGAGAAAACCAGCCAGGGGTGTAACCACACTGGTAATAAGACTCTTAAAGAGCAGCTGGCCATGGAACCCAATCTCACAACAGAGTAGTTCAGAATAGAGTTGCAGGTGAGGTATGAGTCAACTGGAGAGCAGCTGACGTTCCAAGATTAGGTAAATCTACTCACAGAGATACTTTACAGAGAACAGTAATAGGAAATCCATGAATCATTGAATGGTACCATTTAGGGGATGCAGGAAGCAAAAGAACTTGAAAAGGGATCAAAAAGAAGAGAATGAAGAGGACACTAAGGCAGAAGGAAGAGAGAATAAACAAGGAGTGTGTAGCCAGCTATTCAATGTTTCCATAGTGAAGACTAAAAATCAGACTAGGAAAAAAGTCAGATTCAATGACTAGGATGTGATTGATAGCCTTGGAAGAAGAATTTCAGTGGTAATAAAGATTGAAGCTACATTGTAAAAGACTCCAGAGAAAATGAGCAGAGGCAAAGAGAAAGCACAAACATAAAGGCTAAAGGAGGTTGGTAATGAAGGAAAAGAAGAGCATGAGCTAGTGAATTGCTACTTTAACATTGTACTCCATTAGAAAAAAA
This sequence comes from Dipodomys ordii, assembly GCF_000151885.1. NCBI lineage: Eukaryota > Metazoa > Chordata > Mammalia > Rodentia > Heteromyidae > Dipodomys > Dipodomys ordii. Next base: position 8,074,837 of record NW_012267248.1, on the reverse strand, counting down.
AATAATACATCATTTGCAAAGAAATGGAAGGACCTGGGAAAAAGTATGTTAAGGGAAATAAGTCAGGCACAGAGAAAGAAAGAATTCATGCTTTCTCTCATATGTGGAAGCTAGAATTGATTTATAAATGCATAAGTAAACACTTTGGAGTGGTATGCAAGAGTACACAAATATATTAACTGAAATGTGGTAGGTTCAGGGGAGAACTCAAACTGTAATTTCTTAGAAATGCTCACAGTCCAACAAAATAAAATAAACACCAGGAAATAGGCACAGGAAAAGTGGGCAGTAGGGTCAATGGGAGGGGAATAAACAAATGAAGAGAGGGAGGAGGAAGAATTCAGTCATTATATTCAATACACATCTAGACAGGCATCTGTGGCTCATGCCTGTAATCCTAGCTACTTAAGAGGCTGAGATCTGAGAATTGCAGTTGGAAGCTAATCCAAGAATAAAAGTCCTTCAGAAGCACTAAAAAAGCCCAAAGTGGAGCTATAGCTCAAGTGGTAGAGTGTTAGCCTTGAGAATAAAGCCTTCGGGACAGTGCCCAGGCCCTGAGTTCAAGTTCCAGATTGGCATCAAAAAAAAAAAAAAGAATCTGATGCATATCTTACAAAATTAAGAAAACTGAGGGAAATGCTTCTGAATTGGAAGGATCAACATCGTGAAAATGGCAATACTTCCCAAGGCTATCTACAAATTCAATGCAATACCTATCAATAAATCTAACCTCATTCTTCAAGGAAATAGAAGAGGCAATCCAAAAATTCATATGCAACAATAAAAGACCTCAAATAGCAAAACGGATCCTTAACAGAAAGAACAGTGCTGGAGGAATATCAATACAAAATTTCAAACCCTACTACAAAGCCATAGTCATCAAAACAGCTTGGCATTGGCACAAGAACAGACTTCAGGACCAATGGAATAGAATTGAAAACCCAGAAATGAACCCACAGACCTATAGCCATCTAATCTTCGGTAAGAGAGCTAAAAAAATAGAATGGAAGAAAGACAGCCTCTTCAGTAAATGGTGCTGGCAAAATTGGTTAATCACTTGTAGAAAACTAAAGCTAGATCCTTATA
>NW_012267248.1:8022169-8072701 GCF_000151885.1 Dipodomys ordii | reverse complement strand
ACTTTGGCCGGGTGGCAAGGGAGGGGTAGTAGAGGAGGGGTAGATGGGAAAGGATGGGAAGAGGAAGCAAAGGAGGAGGCAACAATGCTTGATAAAAAATGTACTCATGACCTTGCCCATGTAATTGTAACCCCTCTGTACAGTATTTTCGCAATTAAAAGAAAAAAGAAAACTGAGGGAAGGGGTAGAATTAGGAGGGATGGGGTAGAATGATGAGAAGGGTAACATTGATCACAATGCATGGTATTCATAAACTGCTCTGTTTAATGGCAATGCCTTCATACAACTACTTAAGGATTAAAAATACATATATTTTAAAACATTGCACTAACTTTAAAAATTCTATGGACAGTGTTTTACTTGTCCATTTTTTTGTTTTTATTTATTTTTTATTGTGAAAATACTGTACAGAGGGGTTACAATTACATGTGCAAGATAATGAGTACATTTCTTATCAAGCATTGTAGCCTCCTCCTTTGTTTCCCCTTCCCATCCCTTCCAAGCCTCCCCCCAGCCCCCCACCCAATCCTCCCTGTTCCCCCCACCAAAATTGTAAAGTTCGTTTTCGACATGACAACTTGTACTTCTCATTGTTGCAACGGGTCCACCTGTATCCTTATTTAAATGACTTGTTTTTCCCCTTCCCCTCCACAAATTATACCAACATCAAATACAGTGAAAGCAGGGGTTATACTGTGGGGGAGGGACATACAAAGCAACAAAGAAATCATCTTATAAATGTGTTAGAAACAATCGCATGAAAGAAAAAAAACATTTGAATATATATCTTAGGACTCATTTCACCTAACATTACCTTATCTGACCTTTTCTGCTTGTCTCAGACATATACTAGATATTGCAAATAAGGGAAACCATGGGACCAATGTTTCTTTGGGCTTGGCTTACTTCACTTAATATAGTTTTTTCCAAGTCTTTCCATTTCCTAACAAATGGGGCAATGTCATTCTTTCTGATGGAGGCATAGAATGAGGAAGGGTACCATACAGAATTCCAAAATATATACCAGTAAGTAGTTATGGAATGTAATAAATCCCTAGCTCACCCTCAACCCATTGTCTCCTGGACTTGTGAACAGATCATACCTTTTAGACATTTTCCAAGGTTTCTTCTTTTCCATTGGACATTTCCCTGAGATTCCTGGATATGGATCAAATAAACATTTTTCTATGATATAAGGCCGTGGTTTTTGAGTTCTAGATGGTTTGACACTAAATTGCCAAAAGCCACATTACCAAATAGAATATACCACTAGGATGGAAATGTTAACTGAATGCAATGCCTTATGCCTATAATCTCAGACACTCAGGAAGCAGAAAGGAAAGATCAGCCGGGAAAAGGCATTTTGCTTTTTCCATTGATTTATCCCTGGCAATCACTGTCCTTGATTCTGGTACCCTGCATCTTATATATACATTATCTGATTTGGGGAAGGGAAGGGGAATAACAAAATGCTGAAACATGGACCAAGGATGACCCAATGCAACAATGATACTCACAAGACACTATGTTGTAAATGAACTGCACAACTTCAGGGGAGAGGCAAGGAGTGAGAGAGGGAAGGGATAGTGAGAGGAAAACAAAGGAGTGGGTAGCAATGAATGTTTGATAAGAAATGTACTCATTACCTTATTCGTGTAACTGTAACCCCTCTGTACCGCATGTTTATAATAAAAATTTTAAAGGCATGACACCCTACCTTGAAAAACAAATTAAAAAGCAAAGTGATTGGGCAATGTGGCTCAAATAATAAAGCAAGGCCTTAACTTCAGTCTCCAGTACTGAAAGAAAAAAAAGAAATGCTTTGCTTCTACTCTGTCCAGTACAGTAACCCATAGTCACATGCAGCTTTTAAGCACTTGAAATGTAGCCAGTACAATGGATGGAATACATTTTAAGTTCTATTTCATTTTCATTAAGTTGAATTTAAATAGCCATGTGTGGCTGGATGCTACTATATTGAAGAATATAGCTGTAAAGAATTATCATAAAACTCTCAACAAAAAGTTCAAGCCCAAATTAATTTTGACTGATCATATACCATGTGTTGAACACAAATTAAATTTGAGTGATCATCTACTATGTGTTATGTTTGGCTGGTAGGGGGAAACAGACAGCCTGTCAGTACATCAGCTGCCAAAATGTTTTACCAAATGAACACAGGATGAATCAAAGCTGTATTGGCTGTTATTTTGGTAACTGTTGGCAGACAGTAAGTTTCATCACCAAATAACAATGCTTCTGGAAAGGTTAATTTTGCTTTTCTTGCCTACAGAAATAGCATTAGGAGAGACCAACTGGGTAGGAGAAGGGTTTAGAAGCATGTAGGAAATAGACCTTCACATATCAAAGTCTACATTTATCTTAACTGGTTCTCTGATTTAACTGACTGTGGAGGAATAAAAGCTTAGAAATCCTGGGCAAAGCAAAACTCATCACTTTGACAACACCCCTGACAACCAGAAGTTATCCTAGGAATTTCTCCTTTGATCACCCCCATAGTCAATATTAGTTTTTTTTAAAAATGGGTGCTAAATGCCAGGAAGAAAGTGATCTAATCTTGTAGAAAAGGACGCTCATTTGTTTGATGGATTCTGTTCTGATGTCACCATGGACAAACTCATCACAACAACATTGGAACTGAATCAAAAGCAGCAGAGGATCATTATTACTGTAGTTTTCAAACTGTCGATATGAAAATAGTTATCAGCCTGTTCATTCATTGGCGCCATGCCCAGTGTTCAAAGAAGAGAAATGATTGTCAACTACTGACGAGTCTTATGGTTAGGATGCGGTTTACACATGGTGTCTTAGAGGTTTGTGTGCCAGAAGCTTGAGTCAGTGTGGTGGTGATGAGAGGTAGTGATGAGGACTTTAAATAGCATGGCCTGGTGGAAGGTAATTAGGCCAACAGTGGATGAATATGGATCTTACATAGTGGACTAGATTCTGCAGACATTCTCACAAAGGTGGCTATTGTCAAGTGAGGCCACCCCCCCACTCACCCACACCTGCACCCCCATGACACCCATACTCACCTATACCCAGATACACACCCTCACCTGCACCTCATGTCACCCTCGCCCACACACACCCCCCACACTCACCCACACCCGCACCCCCATGACACTCATGCTCACCTACACCCAGATACACACCCTCACCTGCACCTCATGTCACCCTGACCCACACCCACACTTACCCATACCTGCACCCCATGCATGCTGTTCTTATTACATTAGGAAACAGCCAAAGAAGCCCTCACAAGATGCCATGTTTGGACCTTCTGGCCATCAGAATCAATGAGCCAAATAAACCTCTTCACAAAGCACCCAACCTCAGATATTTGCTAGAGCAACATTCCAGGGGATGAATACAGAAAGTAATATCGCTGCTAGATGTTCAGATGGTTGAAGAGCATTTTTGCCTACTAGCTCCCAACCCTAGACTGTCATTTCCTAAGCAACCAAACTGGGTGATTAGAGAGCTAGTATTGCTGATGATATAACCAGGGGAAAACGTTCAGTACACATCATAGCAGAGTCTAAGAGGCATTGAACTTGGGACTTGGGTTCTAATGCTGACCACAGCTTTTATTAGTACCATAAATAGCTTTGAAAAATATCTTATACCTCTTTGAATAGTAACCTAAAGAAGCTCTCAAAAAAGTGATTGTTTAAATAGGGATACAGGTAGAACCATTGCAACAATGAGATGTACAAGTCATTATGTCGAAAACGAACTTTACAACTTTGGTGCAGGGGGGCGGGGGGGGGGAAGCAAAAATAAAATAAAAAAATAAATAAGTGATCAATACTTTTGTTTTTACATATAAGTTACCTAATCAAGTAGATGTTTAAATTCAGAAGTACGCTTTACCCTCCATCTGGCTTTAGATCCTTCAGATTTATAGATCTCCTAAAATTAGGTTAGATACTTTGAGAAAGTTACTGATCCTTCCCGGGCTCCATATAGCCTGGAAGTCAAAACACTCAAAGGATCTGAGAGAGATGAGAATCTGTTGTGTAATCCACTTAACTGAACTACCCCAAAGCAACACTGTTCATCTCAAAGTTGCAGCACACACAGTAGGCATCAAAACACTAATGTGAGTGACAAGTGCCTTGTATTTCTCCATTCATACAAAACCTAGATTTAGTGAAAACCTCCAGGTAGTCTCACAGATTTGGACCTTCAGTCAGGGAAGGGAGACATCTACTGGTGGATGAAATAAATAATTCAGAGAGAAGAATTTATATATATATATATATATATATATATATATATATATATATACATATATATATATATAAATGACATATGCATGTACTATTAAGTGTGTAGTATTTGAATATATTACACTATTACAAGTATGTATGCACACACATATATCCATACAATCTAATCATATAAAGCAAGTACCTAATCAAAGGCATTTTCTCCATATTGATAAACTTTCATGGGAAAGTTTGGAGAATGAACACTCTTCCGTGATGTAAGGTTTTGGTTTTGGAATGATATAAGCAAGCACATTTGGGTAACATGCTCTAGAGACAATAAATCAGAAACTTCTCTCTATGGATAAAACAATTATTATACAGTCCATCTCTCACTAAAACTTTCACCGGGTAAATTCCAATCCTTCATGACATTTATTTTACTCCAACAGAGTACCTACCCCAGATTACTATGTCTTTTGTTTAATATTGTTTTTGAGCCATTTATAAATGTCCCTGCTTAAAGATCATACTGATTTTCTTTTTGACTTTTTATTTAATTCTACATAGGTAATGCTTGATTGGATCACATCACACTGCCAATGTCATTGTCACATGCCCAGTGATCAGTGAAGCAAGAAAGAGACACTGTCCTCAACACACCAAAGCTCCATCCTTCTCACTAATTCTCTTTTTTTTCCCTTAAAAATAGAGGAACAGGGAAAAAAAATCCTTTCCCCAATCAGCAGTAATCTCTCCAAAGGTCTTTTAATTTCAAAAGTCATAAGTGTTAATTAGCTATTATTAAGTGCCCTCTGTATAAATTAACATGATTGATGAAAAAATTAAGGCTAATGAAAAATGTAGCAATGCATGTATTTTTAAGGGGCTATATTAAAAGATGTCCCTCCGGACAGAAACTAAGGCCTTCTGTTCTAGAGCCTGACTTTATTATTATCTCTTGATTTCTTTCCCCCACTACCCTTTTCTTGGCATTAGATGTAAGTGCTGAATCTTTGACACTAACTTTAATTCAGTAGATTTAGAAGGGTCTTATTTTTAATTTGAAACACTGAATTTCAAACCTTTATTTAATAATGTCTTATGGGATAAAAAAAAATCCCTAATTTTTTTTAACAGTCTAAGTGGAAGGAAAGGTCCTCTGGATTTGAAAAGGATTGAAGGTGAGTCTCTCCAGGGGAGAACTGGGGGGAGCAATACATTGGCCCCGCTGGGTGGCCATACTGTGAGGCGGGACCCACAGGCCTGTGAGTTGTGGCCCACCCTCTATTCCACTTCCTTACTTCACTCTTGAGCATTTGGGACACAGTTCAAAATTAACAAAAGTTTTCCACAAAAATTAAGACACTGCCTGCAAACCTACAGTGTCCACTGAAAGTTAAATACTGTAAATTCTGCACTGATAAATACTATAGCTTTGGAGTTGGTAGGAGGGATTTGTGTGTGTGTGTGTGTGTGTGTGTGTGTATACTTTGTTTTTTACTAAATCATGTGAGTTTTTTTTATAACGACATTCTAGTCCTATCATTGAAATGTTGGAGCAAATGAAGGCCATATTGTTACTAAATTTAAAGCAGGTATGGATGAAAATTTTCAAGACAAAAGGTTATCAAGCCACTTTGGTGATGTATACCTCTAATCCCAGCACCTTGGAGGCTGAGGCATGAAAAATCACAAGTGCAAGACCAACCTGAGCTACAATAACAAGATCTTGCTACCCACACATAAAAAAATATGTTTAGAGGTCATGAAATTGAATTGTTATTGTGTTTAGAGACAAACAATTGGTCACTTAAAATCATTCACAGATCTTTTCATAAGAGGTGTGACACAGACTTTTCATCTTATCCAATGGATATTTGGAAAGAAAGGCATGACATATATTCATAATTTTTTTTTGTCAGTCATAGGGCTAGTGTTCTTGGCCTGGGCACTGTCCCTCAGCTCTTCAGCTCAAGGCTAGCACTCTACCACTTGAGCCACAGTGCCACTTCCGGGTTTCTGGTGGTTCATTGGAGATAAGAGTCTCACTCGGACTTTCCTGCCCTGGCTGGCTTTGAACTGTGATCCTCAGATCTCAGCCTCCTGAGTAGCTAGGATTACAGGTGTGAGCCACCGCCACCCAGCTCATGATTTCTTTTAAAAATCAAAAATCACACTTCTGTTTATCATCACATTTTACTCTGAGAAAGTTTTCTTTGAAATCTCCAATAAATGGAGGCAGGGATGGTGGCCCATGCCTGTGGGACTAGCACTAATGGGGAAACTGAGGCAAGGAGGATCCTAAATTTGAGGGCAGCCTGGTCTACATACTGAGAATTTGTCTCAAAAAAAAGACAAAGAAAATAGAAAAACGATGATTTTGTGTTTATTGTATAAAAGATTATAAAATTCTGCAAATTTGCTAAGCTTTGAGAAGGCAATGACAATATGTTCAAGTTTGGACTCTCGTATTCCATGATGTCTTTCTGGAAAACCTCAATTTCTTCAGAATGTTCAGGAGTGATGTATTATTCTATTCAGGCAAAGCAAGTTAGCCTGGCTGGCTGTCTGTATTAATGACTGAAACATTCCTCTCCTTGGCTCCCCCATCAGTCTCTCTCTTTAGGAATACTTAAACAGCCAGCAATGGTGAACACCGGCTATGTTATTCATACCCTAGCATCTAACCTTCACAATAACCAGGTTGCAGTTCCGGGTGCTGTGACTTGCACCCCTTTATTCAGTTGTACTGTATCACTGTATCGGTCTTCTTGGAGCTCTGGGCTTTCTGCATATCATTATCCTGGGTTCAAAGGGGTGCTAACAAATATCCAGGAGTGCCAGCTGCAGATGCTGCGAAGATGGCTGTGTTAATTAGACCCACCCCTCCCGCCTTTTCAGGAGGGAGGTGTTCTGCAGCAGAGAGAAGTGCATTTGTGAGCTACATTACCATATCACTCCTAGGGACAAAAGGCAGAGAGAAAGCAGAGCGATGGGAGCCAGAAACAGGGTCCAAGTCATGTTCACAGTTATTGGCAAGTCCAGTCCAGCTGATGGTGAAGGTCAGCCTCTCGATCCCCATGAGGAAGGGACGTCTCTACTCAATTAGGAAGTGGACAAAAATAAATGAATACATTTAATTATGAGGCTTGGAAAACAAAGTAATTAAAGTACTACTTCTGGTTCAAAGTCAGTAGCTCTATTATTGTTCATTGTTAGGAAAACAATAGAACAAGATTGATGTAGAACATGCTAAAAAAAAAAAATCTTCCTCCCTTCCACAAATCCTTGTAACAGTAGAAACACCCAAAGGTTTTTCCTAGGAAGACGTACTAAGGAACACATTTCTGTTTTTAAAAAGGAACAGATTGTCATTTGAATTTTTCAAGTGCTCCTTGGTGCTCCCAAGTATTTTCATTAACATTTTCCCCCACAGGGAGTTATAATTAAGTAATCAATGAAGTCATCACCTCCAGCGAGCTATGTATGAAAACAGAAGAAAACCTCCCAAATCAAGATGTATGTTTGCTAAATTTCATTTTTTATTGTAAAGGTGGTGTAGAGAGGGGTGACAGATACATAACTCAGGTAATGACTACATTTCTTTTTGAACAGTGTCACCACTCCCCCATTTTCTTCCAATTTTTCCCCTGCCAGCTCCCCTTTCCCCCCAAGTTGTATAGTTCATTTCCAACATTGTGTCTAGTATCACTGCTGAGTTAGTTCATCCTTTGTCCCACTTCTGATCATTTTAGATTACATATATATATATATATATATATATATATATATATATATATATATATGCATTTGGTAAATACTATGAAGAAAGAATATGTTACAGAAATCTCACGATTTCTGGGTAGAGCCTGGATGCAAAGTAGAAGTATTGATGATTTCTTTACAGTTTCATAGTGCGTTACTCAACTTCGTGTAGTTACTCTCTGTACCTGTAGTCCACATCCACTGATTCAATCCATCACAGATTAAAAAAAATATTCATAACATGAACCAAACACGTACAGATTTTTGTAGGGTAATTTTTGTCATTTTTCTCCAAACTGTTCACCATAACACCTATTTACATGGCATTTACATTGTAAGAGATGTTAAAAGTAGTCTAGCGATGATTTTAAAGAATCATAATGGACTTGTGCACCCAGGGGTTTTGGTATCTGTGGGAAAACTAGAACCATTTCCCCAGGATACTGATAAACAAGCCATATTTAGATTTAGTTCCTTCCAGTGACCTTGTTAAGGGAAATAAAAGTTTGATAAACTGAAGTTAATGTGCCATACTATTTTATCTTTCTACCCATAAACCTTCCATCTGGTGGATGGAGGTATCTGATATCTGCTAAAGATGGCATGTTGAATGCACATGATTAGGCCATCTGCAAACTGATACACCTACCCCTGTGCCCTTTCCGGAAATCCTTAGTCTCTACCTGATCTTTTGACTCAGAACTGAGGGCAAGCCTGGCACTCTGTGTTTTAGTAAGCCCTCTTTGTGGCCTGGAGTGCACTCAGGCTTGAGAACCAAGGCCCCAGAAAGAATCAAAGGGAATGGAAGAGAAAGTAGACAGTGACTGAAATCCAAGCCAGGCAGTAGAATGATAGGTCTGGAAGACTGGCATGATAGAAGGGGAAGAGGTTTTATTTCTAAATCTCTTTACTTCTTATTCTGCATCAGGAGGACAAACCAAATGAGTAAATCATAGGTGTTTCAAAATAGAAAACCCTTCTCCACAAAAGAAAAAAAGAAAAGGAAACAGTACACCCCTGCTTCTGCAGAAGCCTTTTGAATGCTTAGGGCCAAATGCTCTTGCTTTACCAAGGCCTGTGCTTGCCAGTGAGGGACCCCCAACCATAGGTAGGCAATTAGAATGTGATGGACAAGAAGAGAAGGTTGTTTGCACTCTTGAGCTGTCCCTGGTGTCCAAGGGTATTAATAATGACCTTCCATGAAACTGTTGTACCAGAGAACAACGTAATACCAGACTGAGGCTGCAGGGTGACGAAGCTGACGCTGCAGAGACTCGAAAGTATCTGCAGTACCTGAAAAAGGAGGTCTGTTTTTTCCCTTCCCCGCCCCAAATATAGTAACATCAAATACAGTGAAAACAGGGGTTTTGCCATGGAGGAGGGACATACAAAGCAACAAAAAAAAATCACAAGGTACCTCATAAATACGTTAGAAACAATAGCAAGGAATTAAAAAATAAACACTTGTGTCCCTATCTTAGGGTTCATTTCACTTAACATCATCTTATGTGACCTTTTCTGCTTGTCCCAGACATATACGAGTTATTGCAAATAAGGGAAACCATGGGACCTATATTTCTTTGGGCCTGGCTTACTTCACTTAATATAATTTTTTCCAAGTCTTTCCATTTCCTAACCAATGGGACAATGTCTAAATAGGGATACAGATTGACCCATTGCAACAATAAGGTGTACAAGATGCTATGTTGACAAACAAACTTTATAATTTAGGCGGGGGTGGGATGGTGGGGGGTGTAGTTGAGGAGGTGGGAGGGAAGGGATGGTAGGGGAAAAACAAAGGAGGAGGCAATAGTGCTGGATAAGAAATGTACTCATTACCTTGCTCATGTAACTGTAACCCCTCTGTACAGTATTTTCACAATAAAAATGTATTAAAAAAAACTCAACCAAGGAAACAACCAAAAAAGCAGGTCTGGACCTCAGACCTTGAGCAAAGGCATCAGGCCCCCAAATCTATACTTTAGCAGGCTTAGAATATCACAAACATCCAGGCAGATAACATTTTAATAAGGAATAATCAATTTTTATCCACTATTCACCAAGATATAGTCTCCACAAAAAGAGCTATAAAGCTATTGGGTAGTATATATTTCCATTCCTAAAAAAAGTAAGATTCAGCTGGGCACCAGTGGCTCACACCTATGATCAGCTACTCAGGAGGTTGAGATCTAAGGATCACAATTTGAAGCCAGTTGGGGCAGAAAAGTCCCTGTGAGACTTTTATTTCCAATTAGCCACTCAAAAATAGGAAGTGGAGGAATGGCTCAGAGTGGCAGAGTGCTAGCCTTGAGCAAAAGAACCTAGAGACAGAACCCAAGCCCTGAGTTCAAGCCCCACAACCAACACCACCACCAACAAAAAAAGTAATATCCAAGAATTTTAAAGTTACATGAAGAAAAACTTAAGATTTATTATTTGAAACAAAATTGATAGTTATGACTATAAGTAACATGATATATTCGTAAAACTAATTTATAATTATACTTACAGTAAAATTTAGTAACATTTCTAATGTGTGCCTTATAATATTTGAACACAGTTTTAAAATCATAGTTTAACTAATCTAATATTGCTTTAAAAATTTTTCTTAACAATCCTGATTGCCACTTGTTGAGCAGAGCAAGATTTCTCCAAATGAAAGCAAAGCAGGGGAAAAAACACAAAAACTCTAATGAATTAGGAAGTTGTCTCATTTGACCTGACTATCAATGGAACTAAGTTGTGAAAATCTTCATCATCATAAACACCTCATTAATGATTCTGCTGCAGTGAAATTAAGAAAATAATGACGAAAATGTAGAAGTTTATTGAGTTTGTGCATTGAGATATTTTAGTCACAATCCAAGATTCATTAACTCAACTATAGAACACACAGACATGTGCCATTATAAATGCATTCATCATTGATGCTTTGCCAACTCTCAGACATAGGACACTCATAGTTTTAAACCTGTCTTCAATTTTGTGATTAAGGAATCCTTGTCAAGGTTAAAGAGTAAAACATATTTAAACATGTGTTACGTCATGGTAGTCTTAACCCAAGCCCTGAAAAATGTTATGAATAGAGGCTGGGAAGGTGGCTCAGTGGTAGAGCACTTGCCTTGCATGCCGAGGCCCTGGGTTCGATTCCCCAGCACCACATAAGCAAAAAGAAAGAAAGCCAAGTGGCACTGTGGCTCAAGTGGTAGAGCACTAGCCTTGAGCTGAAGAGCTGAGGGACAGCGCCCAGACCCAGAGTTCAGGCCCCATGACCGGACCTCCCCCCAAAAATGTTATGAATAAGCTGATCAGGCCCTCACCAGCTTAGAGAACCAAGACACCATACAGTTATCAGCCAGAGCTCACTGGCAGCTACCAATGAATGAATGAGGACCAGTAGTAGTACACTGAATATTCCTCACTAGCTAACTGACTATACCAAGAACCAATACAAGGGCCAGGTGGCCACTTCCTCCAAAGCCATGTGGTCATAGAGACAAATCCCACTTTTCCCCACAAGCCATAGTCCCTGTGCACCATCTCAGAACGTAGCAGAGTATGCTCTAAAAGATTGGGAAAAGACACTAGGAGACACAGTTAAACCTTTTAAAGATCAGAGAAAAAAGATGGTCATACTAAGGGTTACATTGGATGGTTCCAAATGTTTTTTTTATCAATGAGAAATACAGGAGTTCAAAAGTCCTTGTATTTTTGCATGGCAATAGGAAACTAAGTCCTGGTACATATGTACATGAAGACAAGGGATTGATGGCAGATCCAAGATGGCAGGTGAAAATCTGACACAATCATGGACCATCAGCTTTGGTCTTCAGAACCACTGAACAACCTTCCTCATTTCAAGCAGCAGATAGTTTGTTTTTGACCATCCACGTTGGCCTACAACTAGATGGCCCTGGATACTTGACTCAGAGAGAATTGTCCTCTGCTTTCCCTCAGCTCAGTATAGGGTCTCCACTTTCCGTGTCTCAGTCACAATGCAACAAGATGTTAGAACGCTCAGCTAATTTATCAAGCTATTCACTTGTGATTTTTCTTTCAACTACAGGTATATTTTCCTCTCTCAAGTGAGGAACAGGTTCTGCTGTGTTTAATCACCCTTTCCTAAATGTTACCTAGTATGGGGGAACCCACTAATAGATTAGTCTGTTTAGTAACTGGAAATTGATAGATTGTTTTAAAGAAATACTATGTTTTTGTTTTGTTTTTGCATCTTAGTATTGCAATAAAAATGTGTATCTGCTTCCCCGTGATTAGCAAGAAAGGATAAACTCCTCAGCAGAGAATCTTTCAAGTCAAACAGAAGGAAATGAAATGCAATTGGGTGAAGGTAGTGGATAGAAACCACTCAGACTCAAAATGCATAAGATTTCTCATTCTGTCTCTTCTTAAAAGTAAAACCTATACTGGCAAACAAATGCCTTTGCCATGCAATCTCAAGCAGAACTTTAGGCCTAATTTGCTCATTCCAAGAGCTCCATGTATATTATTACACAAATGTGTTGACAGGATATCGCTCTCATCTTTTTCTTTTCTTTATTTCCTCTGCAGCCTGGAAATGTTTAGATATCTACTTGGGGTCATAAAGAAACAAACAACTCAAAGCAGTCATCTTCATTTTTAGTACGAGAAAAAAATTTAAACTCTGAACTTTAAACACAAAAGAAATCAAAGTGAGCAAAAACAGACCGTGTATTCAGTCAGGCTGATTAATACACAGCTTAGTGCATAATGAGGAAGAAATCACACGAATCAGGACTCCAAGATAGTCCAGAGTGGATTCTTTCAATTATACAATGGACCCTTAAAACAACAACATATGTGGTCGTTAAAATGGCTTATTATGAAAACAGCATCCAAATGAGTTTCAGCTCTTGGCTAAAAAAAAAACAAAACAAAACAAAACTTCAACCAACCACAATGCTAAATGGGTGTGTGTGAAGAGCTTGCAACTTTGATGTAATAATAATGTTTATCTGGTTTCCCCCTCAGACTTCTTTTAGAGAGAAGTATTTTAAGAAATTGTAACTACCTAGAGGAACTAGATTTGAGGAAGAAAATTTAGAAGAACTAAGCAATCTCGGGATTATATTGTGCTAATGGTACATATTAAAATCCTAAAGTGCACAGGATCCTGAAAGCTCCTAATTAAGCCTTTGCAAATTACAATTTCTCTGGAGGAGACAAAGAGCAAGAAACAATTGATGTGATTTTCATAAACAGCTTTTTAAAAAGCTGCGAGTAAATAAAAAACAGGACCACATCTGGAAAGCGGAACAATGGAAGAGGAACCAAAATAAGAAAATGCTGTCAAGAAAATCAATTAAAGCTGACTCAGAGATGTCAGTGGCAGAAAGGAAGATTCTGCTCTAACAAAGGGAATGGTCACATGGAGCTAGGAAGGGAAGAAGAGAAATGTGGTCTGTGACCAGACTTCATGATTATGTTCCTCTGGACGTATATATCTCTCCAAGTTCCCAAACTGCAAGGGAATGCAATTCAAATAGTTGGGGGGGAGGGCGGGCGGGGAGTGGTCTTTGGGCAGTTTCAAGAGTGGAGACTCATGAATGGGATTAGAGTCCTTATCAACTCCCTACCGTGGTCCTCTACCATGTAAAGACAGAACCAGAAGACATCACATGTATAGACTTCTCTCACCAGACGCCACACCTGCCTGTGCCACAATGCCCAACTCACCAGCCTCAGAGGTAAATTTCAGTTTAACAGAAGTCAACTTGATCTAATGGTATTTTTGGTATTAGCTGCAGCAAGATAGTCAATTCGTGTTGGTAACAAAATTTATTTTTTATCCGGTGAGTACTTTTTCAAAATTATTTTGCTTGAGTCTTTCTCAGCTATAATAAGCTTCCATTCCCCCAACATTTGTGTTTTCTAAAATTATAGAAAGACCTGTGAGGACATATGTACATGCTGCACAAATGCTACTTTCAGAAGAGAAACCTCATCTGCTGCCCCTGTGCGTATTAACTAAAAAAGGAAGCTATTAATGAAATATACCCACTTCCCTTGGAGCTTCTACTTATAATGTGAGCCACAGTATATAAAGAGTATGCTGGGCACCTCAACCCATGGGCAGTTTTCTTAGAAGCTCACCTCCTCCACAACACCTGGCAGGGATCAGGGTATCACCCAGGCGGAGAGCGAGCCCGCACCACCTCCATGCTTAGACTTCTACAATGTGATGCATTGCTTACATAGACACTTGTCTCTCAAGTTTGCTGCTAGCATAATAGCTTCCTCCCTCAGCCTCAGGCTTAGAAGTCCTTAGCAAGCAAACTCCTCAAGAGAGTGGTCCTTTGGTTGCCTGGCAGTGAGAAGACGCTTATCAATTCCATCTGTGAGAGCAGGTTTTGAAGAGTAAAAAGACAAGCTGGGGACAATCCACAGCCACAAAGAGGAGCCGTTTAAAGCTCCTCCCCCTAAAAGAACTTATTTCAATTTTGTGGGACCATAAAATACATCCATGACTCTTTAAGTCCTGTTCTTTATGGAACTAGAATGATTTTTTTCCTGGGTAGAAATGGAAGCTCCCAACGCTGTGACTTTCTGATGAGGAGTTCGTACACCTCCAGGCCACTCCCAGGCTGGAGACAGTTGGCTAACATCTCTGAACTAGTACCATGGGGGCTTGAATCTCAGGCACGAGGGTATGACAGTCAGGACAGGGTTTCCTGGCCTCCGAGCACATAATGGTCCCAAATGAAGAATGACAAAACAATTAAAATCCCACAATAGAAATGCTGAGGAAGTGTCACAAAACATGCCCAAACATCCATGTGATTTTGCATCCTGATTATGTGATGCTGAGAATTCAGTATGTGTGACCAGAACAATGGACAGAGTAGAGTCTTTTTAATGCTTTAGAATCTACTCTTTGATAGGAGAGTCTACTATATGCTTAAAGTTCTCAAGAAGCACCAGAGGTAAAATTTAATTAAACCAAGAGCATTCGTGAGAAGTGGAGAAGAATTAGGTGAGAAGGTAGGTAAGGGACCAAGGAGACCATTTGAAGAAGCCAGTATTTTTATAAGAACTTCCCAGGAACACAGATTTTTTTTCAATTTGTATATCACTCAGAGAAAAAGACAAACAAATTGCTGGTGGGTGGGTGTGTGTGCGCGCGTGTGTGTATGGGTCTTAGGGCCTTAGGGCTTGAACTCAGGGCCTAGGCATTGTTCCTGAGCTTTTTTTGCTCATTGCTAGCACTCTACTACTTGAGCCATAGTCCACTTCTGACTTTTTGGTAGCTAATTAGAGATAACAGTCTCACAGACTTTCCTGCCTGAGCTGGTTTCAGACCATGGTTACGGTTAGATGACCTTTAAATTCATTTGTTCTTTATGGTAAATATCATACTAATAATTTATAAGAGGCTGCCCGTAGTGACAGCACTCAGTGGTGGTCTTCAATTGGTGGGCTTAAGGCCCTGTTACTGAGGCAAGCCAGCAAGGTTACAGAAGCAAAACATAGCCTTGAGTCACAGGAGCAGAGGCAAAGCATAATCTTGACTTGGTCAGCATGACCAATACTATCAATACTATTGACACTATTACAGATATGATTTTTATTATAAGCTTCTGACGAATACAGCAATTCAATGCAGCCGGTGACAAGCCTCAAGATTTTCAGTAGCCTTCTATAAAACTTCCAGCTTGGTAAACCTGAGTGAGGGAGAAATGTTCTTTTGCTTTTTAGAAAGGATGGAAAAAGGGGCAAAGGCTGACCTGTAAGTAGTCAGCCTTTGACTACTTACTGGTCAGCCTTTGCCGGTTTTTTTTTAACCAAGAGGTTTTGCCCCTTTGTCAATCATGAGAAATAGCAAGAAGGAGAGAAGGAAAATACAATCCAAGTTTAGAGAAAGTGTGTGCATTTTTACTGCCCTTAGCATTTTAATCTTACAACTTTTAAAATGTGAGCTCTTGATAACATGTCCATCTAATCCCATCTAATACTTTGAAATGGGAAAGAAAATGTGTGGACATGGGCATGGGTTCAAACAGAACATATAGGTCTAGAGTGGAGTTAGAATTCTCACCAACCCCAGGTACAATCTCCCAAGTTCCTTTGTCATACTCCATAGGAAGAATTTCTCTTAGTTATTCTGCTGTGGTTTGGGCTATTACCCTCTGGTGTTAAGGATTATACAGTAAAGGTTTGCGCCTCAACGTGGTTCTGTTGGGAGATGGTGGAGCCTTTAAGAAGTGGAGCCTATTACTAGGTCTTCTGATCATTGGAGGAGTGCCCTTGAAGGGAATGTCTGGACTCTACCTCTTCCTATGCTATATGCTTGCGCCATGATGTGCTACTGTGCCGCCATAGGCCCAACCAATGTCACCATTGGTCATGGACTGGAAACTCCAAAGCTCTGAGGAGAACTAAGCTTTTCCTTCTTCCTCCTCCCCTTCCTCCCCCTCTTCTTCCTCCTCCTCCTTCTCCTCCTCCCCCTCTTCTCTTCTCTTCTCTTCTCTCCTCTCCTCTCCTCTCCTCCGCTCCTCTCCTCTCCTCTCCTCTTCTCTCCTCCCCTCTCCTTCCTTCTCCTCCTTCTTTTCAAGCAACTCATATTAATTATGCCTTGCATGGCTCATCTATGTACCCTGAAACCTATCCCTATAAAAACCATCCTATCCTGAGCTCAAGGCCATTCTCCTACTTTCCTGGTAGTAGGAAGCAGACCCTGCGTGGCTGTAATAAAGTTCCTAGCTCCTTTAACTGGGTGTCTTAGAGTCTCTTTTGGATCCTGGATATTATAGTACTATGATAGAATTGTACAGTACAGAGAGAAGGATGATAGGCTGAGGGCATCCGTGTTTGTCTTTAAAATGACCTTACTCAATTCTCTTTCATATCAATAGAAACACACAATCTCACAAATGAGTTTTTCACAAGCCATCCATGACTTGACCCACACCCCAGCTTTACAATTTACCTTTCTTGGTAAACTGTACACCATGAATGCGCTAAGAAGTAAATCTCATTGTAAAGGTTTTACGTGACTTTGTAACTTTTATGGATCATTGTATACTTTCATTTTACATCTTAGTAGCATTTGCGTTTTACATGCTTGTCTACTGGTCCAGTGTGGCAGTATTTGAAGATAGAAGATGGAAGAGGACTCCAGGCCTAGACTTATGAGCAATTGTAATAAAGCGAATGGGTCAGAATTACAATCTTCTGAGTCATGTTGTTAAGGCAACAGCCATCAAAAAATCCCTTCATTACAATGAAAGCTACTTATCAATGGGTTTATGGGAGCTGGTAATCTAAGCCATCCTATTTTATTGAGCATGATTGGTAGCACACACGTTATAAATGTGGCATTTACTCCAGCAAAATTGGAGACATTTATCCACAAATCACCACCATGTGACAAGGGAAGGTGCCAATTATCTTTAACACTATGGCTATAGGAACCTTTAAAGGAAAAACACTAATGCTTTGTGTGTGTGTTTGGGGCCAGTTGTGTAGCTCAAGTGATATAGCACTCGTCTAGTAATCAACGGCCTTGAGTTAAAACTCCATTCCCATCTAAAATCCCTGTGTCCCCCAAGTTGCATTTATAATAATGGGACATACATGACTGCAAAAGGGGATTGTCTGGGCTGGGGTGGGGATTCACAGGGGTAGAGGTGAAGGAAAGGGGACTAGGGGATGGAGAAGTATGTCATGTGCATATATGAAGATAGCATAATGAAACCCATCAAATACTATTTGAAAGTGGGGAAAGAGGGAGGGGACTATGGGAATATTGTAGAAAGTTCAAAGTACACTGGAATATGGAATTATCCCAGTGAAACTCCCGATGCTATTAATATTTGCTAATAAAAAAGAGTTTTCATTTAATGAAAAATGTCAGGAAGCTAGTTACTTAGAAATAAAATTTATTAATCACCCTTCCCCAAATATGAAGTCACATAGCTGGTCAAAAAACTAAATAAAGACAAAATCCTAATCTGAAAAAATATTGGAAGGTGATGTGTTAGCAACTGATCACATAAGGCTGAAGAGATTCTGCATGATTTCCAATTCTTCCCCAAGAATTCATGGTTTCTTTTTCTCCATGTCTGTCAGAGGGACTGAAGATGAAGACTCACTATAGAAGCTGTAGTCTAGCAAGCAAATACTTTTGGCCACAAGAACTAGTTGACTCAATCCCTGCAAATCCCTGGGAATCATATTTTGACGTCAAGCATTGGATTTTAAAGAAAACTAAGCCTTTAGCAAAGTCATGTTATAAAGGGAAATCTAAAGTTCCCCACTTCTTTGGCTGGAGGGTGAATAGAAGGACTTTGGCAAGTATCAAATCTTACTGAAATCCACCCGGAAGAATTGCACAAATCTGGGCGCTGTCCTCTTTGTCTTTTAATGCAAGTATGTGGTTGGGTGGAGCATTTGCTTAGCTGAGACCCTGACTTTCAGTGAAGAGGAAGAAGTTGTGATGAAATTGTCTATGCTCAAGAAAAGATCTAGTAGCATTTCCCTAGACTAGTTGTCTACTTCCACAAAAAGAGAATTCATTGTCGCTTAGAAAAAATATATAGTTGCCTATAGTTTTGAACTTCTTACATGTGTGACTAAGGTTTTTATTGCTTCATACATATCAAGAGGAAGAACAGAAATCATCTCATTTCAAATGAAAATGCGATCCATGTGTGTTTATCTGATGTTCCACTCAGAATTGCGTATTTGCACAACAAAAAGACAAACACAGGTTTCACATTAAAGAGATAGATTTCATTCTGCATTTCTAGTTTCAAAATAAATCATTTTATGCATATGCCAACCTCTAACAAGATCAGTACATGCAGACAATCAACTTGTTATGTCTAAATCTGTGTTGTAGTCTGATCGTGTTTGTCAAACTTTAATAGGAAATTATATCTTAGAACATACTTTATCCATACTTCTTTGTCTTATGACTTCAGAGGCTTTTCTATTTACTACCACCTAACATTTTCATGTTAAAAATAATATTAGTTGGGGGGGAGAGGGGAGGCTGGGAAGGGATGTGAAGGGTAAACAAAGGAGGAGGCTGCAATGCTTGGTAAGAAATGTATGCATTATCCTGCCCATGTAATTGTAACCCCTCTGTTCAGTATGTTCACAAATAAAATTAAATTAAATTAAAAAAATAATATTAGTATAAAAAGCAACTTAAAAACTTTATTTATATTCAACTTAGAAAATGTACAGTTGACAAAATTAACACTCAGTTAACAGAAATTTTTTTAATTGTGAAAATACCCTATAGAGGGGTTACAATTACATGGGCAAGATAATGAGTACATTTCTTATCAAGCATTTTTGCCTCCTCCTTTGTTTCCCATTCCCATCCCTTCCCATCTCCCCCCCAACTCCCCCTCTCTCCCGCCTTCTCCCCCCCCTCGCCAAAGTTGTAAAGTTCGTTTTTCAACATAACGACTTTTACATCTCATTGTTGCAATGGGTCCAACTGTATCCCTATTTAGACTATTTGTTTTTTTCCCTTCTCCTCCACAAATTATACCAACATCAAATACAGTGAAAGCAGGGGTTATACCGTGGAGGAGGGACATACAAAGTAACAAAGCAATATCTTATGAATATGTTAGAAACAATCACATGAAAGAAAAAAAACATTTGAATACTTATTTTGGGGTTCATTTCACCTAACATCAACAGAAATTTATTGTTACTGTTTTAAAAAGGAGAGATCACTATTTGCCCAAGAAATATTAGAAAACATTCCTTTTGAATGTGGGGAACAACAATTCATACACATAGTACCTATCACACACCACATCTCATTAGCATTCTACATAATTAGAAAATTTGAACAGGATTCTTAAAGTATTAAAAACATCAAAGGTAAAGTTTTTGGCTGGATATAGTAGTGTACCTCTTTAATCAAGCTACTAGGGAGTCAAAGATCAGGAGGATCATCACTACAGGCCAGCCCTGGCAAAAAAATTACAAGACTTCTTATCAACAAAGAAGCTACATTTGGTAGTGCACACCTATTGTATCAGCAATGTAAGAGGTTTAAGTAGAAAGATCATGGTCCAGGCTGGTATGGGGGAAATTATGAGGCCCTATCTCAAAAATAACTGCTGTAGCTCAAGTGGTACAGCTTCTACATAGCAAGTTCAAGGCCCTGAATTCAACTCCCAATACCTCAAGAAGAAGAAATGAAAGGAGGAGGAGGAGGAGGAGGAGGGAGGAGGAGGAGAGAGAGGAGGAGGAGAGAGAGAGAGAGGAAGAGGAGGAGGATGAAGAGGAAGAGGAAGGAGGAGGAGAGAGAGGAGGAGGAAAAGGAGGAGGAGGAGAGAGGAGGAGGAAGAGGAGGAGGAGGAGGAGGAGGAGGAGGAGGAAGAGAAGAAGAAGACGAAGAAGAATTTATTTTTCAAGAAAAGCTAACATTTTCCCGCCTGTGCTATTGGCATCTAGGAAAGTTTATACCTTCTAAAGATCAGACTAGTATGCTAGCTAACATAAACAGATCCCCAGAGAAAGGTAACATCTTACTGCAAAGAGACTGGCAGTTCTTATTCAGTTATTATATCTACAATTTACAAATCATGGTAACAATTCCATGGCTGGTCATGTACTTTTACATAGGAGTTTTCTGAGGTATAAAATGTGTGGGAGGCATTTTAAAGGTGAAAAACAACCAAAAGAACCACTGCCTCTTCCAAGAATAAATGGCCAGTCCCAGAACACAGCCCCCACCACCCCAGCACAGGGAGAAAACTATGGTTTCTGCTCCCCCATCCAGCACATGGCCTTGCCTGCTACCATCTGCATTTGCTCAGTGCAATGAGGGTTCTATGGGTCTCAGAACCAGCGAAGCCAAGTGACCGGAGTCTGGATCTCTGATGACTGCCAGAATGCACCCATGACCACATGTGCCGGGAATAAGTAACATTCAAGCAGCATTGCAACTTCCATGTTTTGCCTGAGGGCCCTGAAAGCATCAGAACCTAAGTTGCATTTGGAGAGATTGTGAGTGCATTTGCTTTCTCTGATTCTCCAGCACACTTGGGAACATCAGAAGGAGAGATGATGGGAATCTATCCTACACTCAACACTAAGGCTCTTTTATAGTCCATGTCCTTCAGTGTCACCACACACTGGAATGAATCCTACCTCTCTTCAATGCTTAACAGCTGGGTTGATGTTTTATTTTGATGCACATAATGTCCTGCCACAGAGCTAGCAGATGACCATGAGTTTGGGTTCGGGTTGTGTATGGGACATGATGGTTTCCAATTGTCCTTATGCCTTAACACATCGAAGATGGAGCAATGTGTGATCTTACTGAGTTTTGCTCAATGGTTATCTTGAAGTTCCAGCAAATATCAAAATCAGAGTTCCAGCAAAATATCAAAATGCAACGTAGGTTCTGATGCTTTCAGGGCCCTCAGGCAAAACATGGAAGTTGCAATGCTGCTTGAGTGTTATTTATTCCCGGCACATGTGGTCACGGGTGCATTCTGGCAATCATCAGAGATCCAGACTTGGGTCACTTGGCTTCGCTGGTTCTGAGACCCATAGAACCTTAATCGCACTGAGCAATGCAGATGGTAGCAGGCAAGGGGGCCATTTGCCCCCTACCCTTTGCTTTTGTTATTCTTTAGTAACCTTTTTATTCTGAAACTCATCTGAAATCCCACACATATGGTATTTAATTACATGCATTTGTAATGAATCAATGTCTTTGGGACGTGCTTATGACCCTCTGTTGCAAGGCAACTACAACAGTGGTACCTAGACTTAACAGGAAATGTTCATTCCTTCAAGCAAATGTTCCCACAGCACCTGGCCTAGAGCTGACTGTGCAAAGCGTCCTTGGTTTCTTGTGTGAATTCTAAGCACAAAATCCAGCACAAATTTCAGGGATGGCTGAAGTAAGTTTCCAGCCCTCACTTCCATTGGAAAACTGGTTGTTAGGTGCTTATTTGCAAATCTGAGGTCAGACAAATTCTGAAAAATTCTACAACTTCCTTTACAAACTCTTTTAAATTTATTTTGATGGGCTCCAATAGCACCAGCGAATAGTAACTCCAATATAATAATAATGTGGTGTTAAAATCTAAGCATGCTTTTCAAGCCTCCAAACTTTTTATCACCTCTTTTCAAAAAAAATTATACTTTTCAAGCCTTTTTTCCCTCTCCTTGCTTCTTGTGCTCAAGCCAAGCTGGATTTGTGGCTCTTCCTAGAATGTCAACATTTGGAGTCAACTTCTTTTATTCACCAGCAGTCCCTACTATTTGGTAATGTTTAATGACTTCCTCCGGATTCCATTTACTTCACTGTCAAAACCCACAAATGTAAAAGAGAATCGCAAAGAGCAGCAACAAGCCATCTCAGTAAAGGACGAACCAAGAATAAATCATGAAGTGTCTGTCAATAGAAATTTAAAGCCCCAAATTTTATTTTCTTTTTAATCTGTTCCTATAAAGCAGCAGCCATCTCCAGAAACAGAGTGAATCTGACAGTTTTGTGTTGACTCTTACTTTTCCCATTATAGACACCTCTCATCTGTCCCCAAGCAAAAATAAATTTCCCTTTTTAAGCTTTTGATGATAAAAATCTCATCTGAAGCCTCATAAATGATCCTTTATTATCTATATTAATAATGAATAAATGTCTTTTGAATACCCCTGATCTTTCCCATTAATAGCACCAGATGTATTATAGATAACCTTTTGATTTAACAGCACAAACTCTGAAACAATGTTAAACACTAAAGGACTGAGCCTCTGGACTTCCTGCGGTCAGAGTTCCACACTTTTCTTTCAATCCTATGTGCCCAGTAGGTGACACTAAAACCTACCCATCTTTATATTTTTAATGTATGTGTGTGTGAGCACTCTTAAAAACCAAGCTCATAAATTTTTATTTTCTTCAGCCTTCTAATCTTCACACATTCCATGTTCCTTCCCTAACTATTTTCTACCATGAGCTAAAGACCTAGATGGAGACAGAATTTAAATCAGCCCTGAAGGGTTCTGCTTCATTCCATGCCTGCTTTTTTTTAAAGCAAAATTAGTCTACATTTCCAATTGGAAAAGAAATCTAGTTGGGAGGATTTTCATGCATGATTTTTCAAATGATGATCATTAATGAGAAATGCAGTTGTTACTTCTATATGTTTTAACTTCTTGGAAGGCTTGTTACTACATGCTCTCTTACTCCATCCCAGATGAAGGAATGTGGGGGTGAAGGTAAGCCCCCACAAGTCACAGAACTTTTCAGCGCAGAGCCTCAGCCATAACCTAGATTTCCCTCTCACAGTGTCTACTTCTTGTATCATAGTCCAGGTATGACACTTTCCACCTGCCTCAGTTCTTGGCCCAGGAGCTAGAATAGTACTGATAAAGTCATAGGTATGTGGGCTCACTCTTGGAAGACAGGAGGGAAAGAGGAGGAACTAGTAATAAAAGTCAAGTGTTTTCTAAGGAAAATAAAAGTCACATGCTCCCCAACACACGGCTCTAATTGTCTCCTTATTTACAAAGAGAATTTTTTTCTCACCCAGTTATATACTTATGCCCACTGTCTAGGAATATAAAATATTTCAATACCTGGAAAGTTGATTTCCATATAAGAAAGGTTTGGGTGAATATGGAGTGAAAATAAGCTCAGAGTAGGTGCAAATCTAACCAGGATGCGGTACCCACAGACCAAGCACAGTTAGTCCCCAGGAGGTAAGACTCCATGAGAGAGTGTATAGAAAGAACCTTGTGAACCCTGAGAATCCCAGGATTCAGCTAAGATGGGATAGAATTTATTTCTAAAATCCCATTGCATTGTCAGGCACAGAAATGGGATAGCATATGGGGAACTAGAATTCAGTTTGGGGGACATAGCTGGAATAGGTCGGAGCTCTGTGAGCTGGGGTATAGGCAACAGTGGCTTCTAGATAAAGAGCTGGGGGTGGCTGGAGTTCAGCACCCTGCACTTCTGGACTCCAACCATGGGGAAGGTGGTGTGCATGCAAGCCCAAGTGGATGAGGAAGGCTTTCAGATATTCCTACAGATTGGCTCTGCTTGGGTGACAGACATGAAAGGCCTTCCTAGAAAACAGGAGAAAATTGGGAAATAAAACCATTGAGTGGCATGTAGGGTCTTCATGGATTGTCCTCAATCTACTGATACAACTTTGTTTCTTTCTACCACCCTCCCCCTAGTTCATCTCATCCATTGACCAAACTAGACTACCAGTACTCTCTTAACACTCACTCATTTCCAAACTCACCTTCCATTTTCATGTACTACTTCTGCCTGACCCCACCCCCATCATACCCAATATTGGAGTGAGAAAATCATTCTAGTTCTACAAGGCTGACTGCAAATCCCATGTCTTCACGAAACCTTTCTGGATTCAACACTTAAACAACACACACATTTGAAAAAAAACTAAATTCTACATGGTGCGGTGGGTGTGAGGATCACAAGTTGAAGACTAGCTTGAGCTACAGTGCGAGTTCTCTTACAGCCTGGGTTATATAGTAAAACTATGTTAAAGGAAAAAAGGAAAGGAAAGGAAGAAAGGAAAGAGGGAAGGAAGAAAGGAAAGAGGGAAGGAAGGAAGGAAGGAAGGAAGGAAGGAAGGAAGGAAGGAAGGAAGGAAGGAAAGAAGGAAGATTTAAAGATGGGGAGGGAGGGAGGAAAAATGGCAGGGAGAAAAGAAAGAATGAAGGAAGGAAGGAAGGAAGGAAGGAAGGAAGGAAGGAAGGAAGGAAGGAAGGAAGGAAGGAATTTAGATTTATTTGTATGTCTCTAATATCATTTGATATTCTGCTTTATAACAGAATGATTTCTACACTTCAAGCTAATATTTTTCTTCTCCTAATTCAATATATATTAGGAACCATGCAATAAGTCTGCATTCTGTCCACATCTTTGAGTTATTTGTCCTGCAAGGACTTAGAAGCTCACCAGGGCCAACAGTGTGAGAGCCATGGTTACTCAGTAACAAGTACTTATTCTACTGCTGTTGCTTTAATCCCTAGCTCTGTCGTGACTTTCTTGGATTAAGGCATCAGGGAAGTTTCTCGGACTTTCTGATCTGCAAGCTACCTGGCTGTTCAGTCTAATAGGTGCGACTAGGAGCACTATTCTCTCTTCTCCACCTTAATCTTCATTTTCTGGGTAACGGCACTGGCACTGGCATCTTGGAGGCTCTGCAGTCCACAGCACTCCTCTCTTCTTGTCTTTTCCCAAGGGCCTTCACTGGAATAAGCCCAAGAGGAGACCAGAGGTGAAGATGCTCCACATAAACAAGATTAAAGGGAAACCCAATACTTTTGAAAGTTCGGGGCCTTCATTCTTATACCTAACCAGAACAACAAAAAAATAAGTACACGGGCCCAAACGATAGCTTACATATAGGAAATGTCCAAACACATTGGAGTGCTGAAGATTTTTTTTATTTATATATAACTCTAGTTAGAATAAAATTGCTTGATCAACACTATGTGTACCAAAGTTATAAAGATACATCAACTCAAAAAGAATGAACTATTCCCATCATATTTTAAGAATTCTAGAAAAATGCATTTTCAATTAAGCAAACAACAAAATGTCTAAGGTGGAAATGTTTAGACAGACAGGCAGACAGGCAGACAGATAGGTATAACTATGTTAATTTTACAAAATGGATATTAGGTTACAGAGTTAACTAGACTGAGGGAGATGGTCTTATTATGCTGAACAAGACAGGTAAGTTTCAAATAATTTTGAAAATTATCATAGTACATTAGATTCATAGGACTTTAGATTTGAAATGTATACTCATACAATAATAAACGAGGCACAATATCTACTTATATAAGAACAAACTAGATACATCTGCAGTGTTACCCACAGCCTTGAACTAACAATGCAACAACTGGTGTCCTTGGACTAAGCATCCAGATACAGAAACAAAAGAATTCCCACTGGAATTATACAGGTTTCAATTTGTGGATAAGGATACTTGTTCAATGTTAAAAGCAAAATGGCAATGATAATGACTTACATAACTCAGAACCATGCTATTCAGCTCTTGCAGAGGTTTTTATGAATGCAAATGAGAAATTGTTCATCTAAAGAGCCCAAATTCATCCTATAGTTGAACAAAACATATGTGCTTCTTTTGAATAAGTAGCCAAGTGGTTTGGAAATGAGGAAAATTTAAAAGGCAAGACTCAATGGGTGGAAAGCTCTTGTACTTCCATGTTAGCACTCATTTCACTCCTAACCTAATTAGGTGTCTTTCTCTACCACCAGGCTCTAATCTCTGTTAGAGCAGAGATGGATTGAACCATGTTTGTTGAAGTTTGTGTTGCATGCCTAGCAAGGCCCAGGATGCATTAGACAAATGAACTAAATGAATTAAATGAACTACATTGCATATTGAGGATGATACTCTGAGAAATTATTGTAAGTGTGCTATGCTATCACACTGTGAGTACTGGCCCAAATATGTTAAAAGCATGTCCACACAAAAACCTGAACACCAATGCTCATAGTACCTTTGTTCATAATTGCTGAAAACTGAAAGCAAACAAGTTGTCTTTCAGTAGGTGAATATATTAGCCATCATATATGCAGACAATCAAATATTATTCAGCATTAAGAAGAAATGAGTTATTGAGTCATGAAAAGACAGTCTGTGAGACCTCGTATCTCCAACAAACTATAAAATAAAAAGCTAGGAATGGAGCTGTGGCTCAAGTGGTAGAGTGCTGGCCTTGAGCAAAAAGAAGCACAGGGACAGTGGCCAGGCCCTGAGTTCAAACCCCAGGACTGGCACAAAAGTTGGATAGATAGATAGATAGATAGATAGATAGATAGATAGATAGATAGATAGATAGATAGATAGATAGATAGATAGATAGATAGAAAACCAGTACTTTGCCTAAGGCTGGGGCAGGGTGGGAAAAATAAAACACTGAAATTTTGGAGTGGTGAAACGACTCTGTATGAGACTGTAATAGTGGATAGATGTCATTCTCCATTTGTCAAATCCTATCATATCAACAAAAGTAGCTCCTAATACAAACTATGGACTTAGGGTGATGTGTCATTTTGGGGGTTACATAACTATAAATCCAAGTTCATTGTGTGCAACTCAAAAAGGTCAGAGGATAAGTTGATGGGCAAGAGAAAAGGATTTATTTGGAAAGCTAGCCAATCAAGGAAGATGGTGGCCATCGCCAACAAAAACCATCTTGTTTGGGGGCTGCAGGTACAAGGATTGTACAGGGGGTGATGGGGAGGCATATCAGATACCAGGGTGGTTACTAATTTGGGGTGGTCTGCTTTAATGGTGCATAGGTTCATATTATCTAAAGGCTACTAGGTGTTTTCAGTTCTAGAAATCCGAAGAAAATTTACTGATAAAAAACATTCTCTACCCATGTCTTCTCAGTCCTCTTCCCAGGAATAGCTACTTTTGTGGTTAATTATTAAGATAAAAAATAGGGGCCTTTCCCCTGGAGAATAGGATGATAGGGAAATACTAATTTTCTCCAGAGGAGAACTCAAGAAGATAGAAAAAAAAAGCAACTTTCCTGCAGAGGACAAGGAGATAATATTTGCTAGAGAACAATTTCTAACCCATTAGGTGTCATACATAGCAAAATCAGTAGGGAATAAATTGCCCAGCTCTGTAAATTTTTTCAAGTATCAGTTAAGAGAAAATAATGCCAGAGGGTTTATTTAGGTTTACTTTGGTAACAGCAAATCCTGGATTATAATAAATGTCCAGTACTGGGACAAGATTTTGAGCAAGCCCAGAGCTCAGGAGATGGAGCATTTGTGGAGATGGGTACATAGAAACTCTTTATCTTCCACTGAGAAATAGAATCCCATAATCTTTTGGTGAGTGTGGGGGATACCATGGTTATTTTTAACCCTAGACAATCTTAGACCATGATCCTCCTACCTATGGCTCCTACTTAGCTGGGATCACAGCTGTACACCAACATTTCCAGCTTGTCTTTGGAGATAGAGTCTTGTTAGCTTTTGCTTGGGCTGCCTGCCAACTTCCTGCATATCTAGGATGGAGAGCTCATCTTTCTTAAGGCTCTAGAGACAGTCTGTAGCCTTTGCTATTTAGGAGAAAAGACCTAGCCACAATGTGTATGTAAATGCCTGCATCTTCTCTCCAGGGCGGTATGAACAAAGTGCAAACCACATAAAAATCTAAATTACTATTCTAACTAGAGACTTAGTATTTTCCAGGTAGTAAGTGATGCAAATGTGCAGGCCTCAAGAGTATTATTTTGTAAAATAGGACATTTATGGTTTCAGTAATTGGAAGTTATTGAAGGCTTGGGAAAAGGAAGTAAAGGTATTTAAGTGGTTTATTCTAAAGGAGGGTGTGTATGAGTACCTGCATGTGCATTGTGTGTGTGTGTGTGTGTGTGTGTGTGTGTGTGTGTTTCAACAAATATAAATCCAAATAGGCTTCTGCCAACAAAAAAAGTATTTTAATGACCAGCCATCACAGAGCTATCATTTTTACAACTGCCATTTAACAACACAGAAGTTAAAAGTCTCCTTGATGACCTGTGGAATATGAAAGTGGAAGTCCAGTCCTTTCAGGCAGTAAGAGGACCATTGGCTGTAGTCATGAGTTCCATGTGTGGTTTAAATTCTGCTGCCTTTTCCCAAGCCTGCTCATTTTCACCAATAGACACTCGCATGCACCTACAATGCAGGGTTGGCCACCTTTTTTTGCATAAATAAGTATAAGCTATGTAACAAATCTTTTGCCTCCTTTTCCCTAGTCTCCAATAATCATCTAAAGTTATTTCTTTTTATTTTTCTTCCTTTTTTTTTTTTTTTTGCTGGTCATGCAGCCTGAACTCAGGGCCTGAATGCTGTGTCCCTCAGCTCTTCAGCTCAAGGCTAGAGCTTTACCATTTCAGCCACAATACCACTTCCGGCTTTTTCTGCTTATATGGTTCTGAGGAATTCAACCCAGGGCCTAATGCATGCAAGGCAAGCATTCTACCACTGAGCCACCTTCCCAGCCCTTAATTATTTCTTAATGGACTAGGAAATGTTCCATTTCTCCATTTGCCTACTGAATAGATGCTTGAGGAGCCCTGCTTCCCCATTAAAATATTTTTACCTTAGTGAACATCAACATTTCTTCTTTGAATTATCCTAGTATGTATTTCTGACCTTTTTCTTCTTAGTGATCTGTTTTATATTTCTAGACTTTGGGCTTATTTGTCTCATTAGGAGTGGTGTTATATTTATATTTTAAGGGTGTTCAGTAAGAGTACAAACATTCTTATGTGCAAATATAAGAAAATATTGAATATGTTACACAGTTATTCTGTACATAGGACAGGATTTTTGTTTTTATTGCTCTGGAAATGTAAATTCTGAGTCTTGAATGAACATGAAGATGAGCAGAGGAACTGACCTAAACGGAGATTCCAAAGTAAAGAACCCAGAAACAAATCCACAGATCTAGTGGATTGATTGTCAGGCAAGTTTTCAAGAGCAAACACTGGAGAAAGGATTCCTTTCAATAAATGGTGGGCTGGGGGGAGGGAATGCATAGCCCCATAGAGAAGAATGAAAATGGATCTTATAAGAGAACCAACTCAAAAAGAAATTGAAGAATCAAACCTATGATCTGAATCTATAAAACTAGTAGAAAAATAAATCCAAAGAGGAAAATTCACAACATTGGTCTTTGCAAAGATTTCTTAGCTCTGACTCCAAATACAAGATTACTATTTAGTCTCTGCATTGTTTCTCCACCTGAACTACACACGTGAATCACTGGATCAAATCTAAAATTGCCCCCAACCACAGTGGATAAGGGTGAGAAAGATGGGAGAAAACAATAAATGGTCTGACATTGATCAAGATGCATTGTACTCACAAACTGATAATGTTGCAATACCACCCCTTTGTACAACTATTTAAAGATAACACATTTTTAAAGTAAATTTAAGAATAAATAAGTTGCGCCAACTCCAACTCATGCTTAAACATAAATCTCTGGGGAAGGGATCCAGACTTCAAGTCTTTTAGGAAGTTTCCATGTAATTCTAATGAGAAGCTGGGAACAACTGTTTAATATAGGCCAGTATGAGAGAAAGTATATGGGGCATGTTCAGTACTCTACCTTAGGAAGCCACACAACAAATCAGAAAGGAGGATGTTTAATAGTCGACTGGGTTTGATTTCCAACTTCACCAATCCAAAACCATGGGCAGATCACATGACTTCCTTGAGCTTTGCTTAGATGGAAGAGGATTGATGATGCTTACTTCGTGTCACTCAACATGTCCTCAAGATATATCCATGTTGTCAGACATTTCAGAGTTGCCTGTTTTTTAATTCGGGATGATATTCTATTGTATATGTAAACGGCAATTTCTTTCTTTCATTCTGATGATAAACATCTAGGCTTGTACTACATATTTTTTTGAATAATTCTGAAATTAAATCTCCTTGATATCTCCCAGATACTAAAGTCAATTTGGGAGGTAAACACTCAGAAGTGTATTGATAGATCACATGTTCATGGAATCTCCATACTGTCTCCCATAAACTCTTTCCACCAATTGTGTGCATGGGTTCCAATTGCTCTTCAACCTAGCCAAAGCCTATTATGGGTTGTCTTCTTGATAAGAGTCACCCTGGGCATCATTTATCAGGTGTGTGAGCTGACATCTCATCCTGGCTTTGATTTGCATTTCCCAACAATTTTTAGTGACATGGAAGACATTATGCTCTGTGAAACAAACTAGTTACGGAAAGACAAATATTGTGCAATTCCACTTTATGAGGTTTCCAAAATAGTCAACAAGTCTTAGAACAGAAGAATTAAGTTGTCTTTGCCTGCAGTATAAGAAGAAAGGAACAGGGAGTTGCCAAAGGCCAGAAAGTTGCAGTCAAGCAAAATGAATCAGCCCCAGAGAGTGGCTGTACAGCAGTCTAGGTATAGAGGGTAGTTCTTATATTAAATGTTCTTCCAACAAACAAACATAAGATAGAATAAAAATCCAGGCAAGTGTGAAAAAGAAAGGTCAGTGTGAACTGCAGCAACAAGATGTGGGCTACAATGGTGACAAAAGACTCTGGAAGGGCCTGGAGAGAGCTTCTCCAAGGCCTGGAGTAAGAGGGTATCCGCTGAGTAAATCTGGGGGAGTGAGCTATGGGAAGCACACCAGTTTTGCACAGAGTGTCTCAATAAGGACTGGGCTGCTGGAGGAAGGAGGGACAGTACTAACGGAGAGCCCAGGTGCCTCAGCACATTTTTTTGAGGTTTTTGGCCAGATTTGTGTGTGTGCCAGTACTAAGGCTTGAACTCAGGGCCTGGGCGCATTCCCTTAGCCTTTTTGCTCATGGCTAATGTGTTACCTCTTGAGCCATATCTTCACTTCTGACCTTTTAGGTAGTTAATTGGAGATAAGAGTCTCAGAGACTTTCCTGCCTGGGCTGGCATCGAACCATGATCCTTAGATCTCAGCCTCTTAAGTAGATGCAATCGATTACAGGCTTGAGACACCAGCACCCAGCTCAGCACTCCTTCTGAGCAGATAATAAACACTCATCACCAGCAACCTGCAGAATGTAAATAAAAGTACCTGTAGCTGACTTGTGGAAATGATTCCTGAGCCTACCAAAGAAAAAGACAACACCTCCATTCCACTCAGCATATTTTTCTAGTGCCACTCAGTGCCAAGCCCTCTGGAGACTAGGAGAGAAACAATAGTAAAAACTGGGAATGTTCTGATCAGTATCAATAAAACTTTCAGGATGAAAGAATGGAGGAAGGGGAAATGAATCCACAAGTAATAAAATATTTAGGCAAGAAGAGAAAGAGTAGTACAGAAAGAATAACCACATGGAGGAAGTTTCTAAAGGAAAGAATTAGCTGTGAGTTTACATTTACTTAGATTGGAATAGATGGTATGAGCAGTATGTTCTACAGTAGTTAAAATGAAATGTTATCTCTTAACCAAATGACATACAAATGTTCCTCAGCTTGCGTGGAATTACATCCTGATAAACCCATCGCGGGTTGGAAACATATCTCACGTTCCTACTCTATTGGCCACACAGTGTGCTGCAAAGAGTTGGTTATGTCCTCTTTTCCTCAGGGGACTGACTCGGAGCTGTGGCCCTTGCTTCTGTCCCACATCTCCAGAGAAGAAAAGATTGTGTTTCACCAGCCCAGGAAGAAATTCACATTCAAAATCCCACATAGAATTTCTCTTCAATGTATAGCACTTTCGGCCCCCAAAAGTAAGTCAAACCAGTGTAAGTTGGGAACCATATGTACATTGAAGTTTTTTTGAAAAGGCTTCTTTATACTACTAAATATATGATCTTTTTAAATTTCTAAATCTGGTTACAGTATCCGGATCCCTTATTAATAAAAAAAAGAAAACATGATGAGCCTTACCAATGGAAGAACACAGGTAAGTAAACGACAAAGACCTCAGACAAAAATAAGGTAAAATAAGATTAAAACATATTTTCTTATCATGCCATGCTTGTGGATATCATGAATAAGATGCCAAATCAACTGGTTTCAGTCCTTTTGTGACCAGAGAAAGGAGACATGGAAAGAAATATAGAGGGGAAAGAGAGAGGGGGCAGGAAGAGATTGATGTATTGATTCAATGTAAATAAATTTCATCGAAACTAATGCAATTCCTGAAGTCATCTCAGAACAGAAGGAAAGTCAAGGGGACATCCATTCAGATACAGCATCCTGACCCTGTACACTGCCATCCTGTCTAAAGACCTCAAGTAAGCTGAAGTGTTTTCAAAATTACATTTTCCACATCACCTGAGCTAATATGCCAGAGTAATGTGAAATATTATAAATTTGACTTTCAAAAGGGGTCTTTCAACCTGCATGTTACAGTGTGGAAAATTAAGCCAATTCTTTTGAATTGATTGACTGCAGGAAACAAGCCCTGTGGAGGCGGGGGTCGGGGACCTATTTTCTGACTCTCTAGGCTATTCTTCAAAGGCATAGATTTTTGGTACCCTCTTGAGAAGTGATGATTCAGGATTGTCATTTGAAAAAACAATCAAACAACATGTATAGTTTTAGATGACATCGTTGTGGGCCATATATTCAATTTTAATGCAGTCATTGTGTGGTTTTTCTGTAGCTCAAGGTGGATATATGTGGTCTTTTGTTTATTTGTTTTCTATTTGTTAGCTAGAGTAACAGACACCGTGAACTGTTAAGTGTCCTTCAGGAGACACAGAATCAAGTATACATGCAGCAAGTATTTGTTAAAGAAAATGAAGAGGGGAAAAAGATCTAGAGTAAAGAATAACAACTCTGTTTATATGGTCCCCTTGATATATACTTCCCATAGCTAACCCATGGCTGTCTACACTAACGGACGTCTGGAATCTTGTGTTTGTCCACCAACATTTAAATCGACGCCTGAAAAACATGTGTTCCAGGGAATTTTTTTAAGTGAGTGCCCTAGAGAGAGAAGACTCTATGGATTATTTCCTAGGAAGCAAGTCTGTTCCATATGATTTGAACAAGAACAGAAAGTTAATGGCTTCCCTATCTCCTACCTCACCCTTCTGCAGATTCCAAGCTGTCTACAACACAGACCCAGAGCCTCAGGAAACAGAGCTATAAATGTTTAAGTGGGAAGCCTTCCCATTTGGCTCTCTCGCTCCCTCCCCCATCCATTCCCCTTTTTCCATTCCTTCTGTCAGTCATGGACATTATTTTAATCACCTCCAAGGAGGTTTTCAGCAAGAGAGGCACTGAGAGAAAGGAAGGGGGGGGACAGAATGCCATAATTGTTCTCAGACAAAGGCAGGGAAGGGCGAGATAGGAGGGGGAGTCACAGAGAGGACAGGATGCAGAGCCTCATCTGTAATGCAGGGCCTGGCATCCCCAGATGTTACCAAAGCATCAACCTCCCTCCCTGCAAGAAGAATTGGATTAGTCACCGTCTTGTCTCCTAATGGACACACTCTGTGCTCTTTAGAGCTTCATTTACTGGGTTAATAGTGCTTTGCCTGAGTTCCTCTGCTACAGGAAAAAAAAAAAAAACCTGTAAGAAGAAATATTCTGGGTGCAGTCCGCAACCACTGACACGAGTAATATCGTATTCATCACAGACAGACCTCGTATCTCATTACTACTGAAGAGCTGCCCCGGAGGCATCTCAGCCTGGCCAGGCCAGGCCTCTCATGTGGAACCGTTCAGGTATATTGTGAAATGATTTAATGCGATAATAATGTCCACTTTGCGAGATAGATTATGTTTTTTATAGTGGCTGATGGTTAATGAATGATACATTAGCAAACATCACTAAAACATTATGGAAAGATGCAGATGCAGAGAGAAGGCTCTGCTGTTATTTCTGGCCTTTCTCCCCCAGCAGTCCTGCCATCCCCCTGCCCCCACTCCCAGGCCCAAAGATGGAAATCTGAAGGACTTATGAGAATCCAAAAACTTAATTTGTTTAAAAGAAGAAGAAAGGAGGGGGGGGTGGGAAAGAATCCCAGCCGCCTGCCTCTCAGCCTTTCCTTACCTGAAAGAGGAATGAATACTAAAAACATTCAAACATGACCTGAAATATCTCTTCTTAAATCAAATGAGAATCAATGAAAGAGCGAACCTGAACAAATACATTATATGTTGACCCAGTTTATTAGATGAAGCCGTTTACTCTGATTTGATTTATCTGGCAATACACAGCTCAGCTGTGAAATGAGATAAGCGGAGCCCATTCCCCTTATTTACTACATCACCACAGCCCTCCCTAGCTGCACTGGGGTAAGAGTGTGTCCGTGTTTCTATTACAAATCCTTGCGTACAGCAGCTGGCCAGCCTTCACTTCCAGCTGCTGCATGGCGGGGCCCATCCATACCCAGCAGCGCCACCTCGATCACCATGGAAGTGATTCCATTGTCACTCACAATGAAAAACAGAAGAATGAGAATATCCCCATGTCCACATTTCTAGAAGGCAGGCAAGCTCCCCATTATACTTCATTTTTTTCCTTTCCTTCTTTCCTTCCTTCCTTCCTTCCTTCCTTCCTTCCTTCCTTCCTTCCCTTCCCTTCCTTCTTTCCTTCTTTCCTTCCTTCCTTCCTTCCTGCTTTTCTTTTCTTTCTT
The DNA here is from genome assembly GCF_000151885.1 of Dipodomys ordii. Classification (NCBI taxonomy): domain Eukaryota; kingdom Metazoa; phylum Chordata; class Mammalia; order Rodentia; family Heteromyidae; genus Dipodomys; species Dipodomys ordii. The sequence continues at coordinate 8,037,544 of NW_012267248.1, read as the reverse complement.
TCTTTCTTATTAGTGTCGTTACTGGACTTGAACTCAGAGCCTGGGCACTGTTCCTTAGCTTTCCTATTCAAGGCTTGGAGTTCCTCCACTTGTGCCACAGCTCCACATCTGGCTTTTTGTTGGTTAATTAAAGATGAGTCTCATGGACTTCCCTGCCTGGGCTGGCTTTGAACAGCAATCCTGAATAACTAGGATTATAGGTGCCTCACTTGTATTTTATCTTTTTTCCTCTTCCACTGTCTTTCCCTAAGGAGAGACTTTCAAAACAGTTTTGCTTTTCATTCCCATGCAGTCACCTGTTTCTCATGACCCATACCCTCCATCAGCAAGGTCTTCATCTAGAAGGTAAGAGAATGTGAGATCAGTGGAGATACGCTGTGGGATTAATGGTGAACCTGCCCAGAGGCAGGAGGATGGATGCTATTACTTGAGGCTTTCAATGCACACCTATAATCAGATGCCCAAATCCAGCAAAGTTAAGATAGGAACACATATAAGAAGAGAGACAAGGAGAGAGGGAATTTTATTACTAAGGTTTTGTCTAAAGAGTTAGAAAATGTGTTATCCCTCAGTCTTGCTCCCACAAGGCCCACAACATGCAACCATACAGAACCAATCCCCCCTATATGTGCCCCCAACACATCTCCAGACTTCAGCCTGTGGCGTACTAACACATAGCACAGGCTAGAAGGCAGGAAGTGACTGGGCGCCGGTGGCTCATGCCTGTAATCCTAGCTACTTAGGAGGCTGAGATCTGAGGATCACAGTTCAAAGCTAGCCCGGGCAGAAAAGGCCATAAGACTCTTAACTCCAATAAAAAACCCCTAGGAAACCGGAAGTGGCACTGTGGCTCAAGTGGTAGAGCACTCGCCTTGAGCTGAAGAGTGTAGGGACAGTGCCCAAGCCCAGAGTTCAAGCCCCATGACCAAACAACAACAACAACAAAAAGGTGGCAGGAAGTCTCAGGATGTGGAGGTTGGCAGAAGAGCCGTCTACCCTGGGAGGACCCCACTTGTCTCCTCATAGCATGTTCGCTGGACCATGAGGGCCGCTAGACTTGAAACCAGAGAACTGATGGGTGACATGGCAGGATGGGTCTCCATTGTGATCTCAGCCCTCTCCTGAAATGAAGGAAACAAAGGGAAAACTAGTAAGCCCATGAGAACAAAAAGAATAAGATGAGAGGTAAGGTGGGCAAGGTGAAGCGATGTGGGGAAGGAAGCTGGACGAGTGTAAGGCTGATAACTGACACAGCAGAATCCAGGTGATTACTCTGCAATTAGAACATCCTAAATGCCTTCCCACAACACCTCACATAGAACAGAAATGCAGAATTAGTCTCTACACTCACCTAGAGAGGCTCCAGATGCCAGATACGCTGAGCAGCAGTGACACCATCCTAAAAGGAAGAGAGTAATGGAAAGTCTGTGCTCTAGTTTGGATCTAGAATGTCCCCCCAAAGGCCTCTCTACTAGAAATTTGGTCACCAGTGTATGGTACTGTTGGGAAGTAGAAGAACTTTAGGAGGTAGCACTTGTTGGGAAGAAGTTAGATCCTGTGGGCATGCCTATGAAGGGGATCTTCCTCCGTCTTTGTGTCTCAGCTGTCATGAGATGAATAGCTTTGCTGGGCCCACCTTCCCTGCCAAGACATCCTGCCACAACACAGACTCAGAAACAAGGCTGCAACCGAGAGATAAAATCATCCATATTGAAGTTGTGATTATTCTCAGGTGTTTTGTCACAGCAGATGGAAAGCTGAATGCACAGTGAGGCCCATTGCTTGGGTCCTTTGGCAGTGCTCTACAGCCTGGCAGGAATAAAGAGAGCATGCTTACCACACAGAAACCAGGAAGCAAAGAGAGAAAGGGAGGGGCTGGGATTTCAATTACCTTTTCAAGGGCAGTGACATAACTTCCTTCCACTGGGCACCACTTTCTAAAGGCTCCACCACCTCCCACAGGCTGACAATAGTCCTAAGCATGTGAACTTTGGGGAGGCTTTCACGATCCAAACCATAATGCTCTACTAAAGAACCTCATCTTTAAATCTTTGGGACCTCTTTGTCCCACATGCCCCATGTCACAGGTGTGTTGCATGAATCAGTCTGTCTCCTTAATGTGTAGTACCCAGACATACTATGGATCAGCTAGAAGGCACCATGTTGGGCTTCACCCAACATGTTGGGTATGGCCAGTTTGTTTTCCTGATCAGTGTACAGTTTCCTATTATCCTGGCTCTATCATTCCTCAGAAAAACAGCAAATACAAGAGGGCTATCTAAAGAGCTTCAAGACATTGCATGAGGTTAGTGTAATGACCTCCATCTCAAGATCCATTTTAACTGCAGATTCCTAAATACTTAAACACCTGTCAAGTCAGCCCCAGCACACTGTGAAATCAGCATGCTTCTTTCAATAATGAGAGAACAGCAAGAGATAGGTGTGGGAACCTTGACTCTTTATATGTCCCTACATCTTGTGTCCATCCAGGAACCTCTTTTCAGCTGATAAAAGGAAGCTAATCCCCAGTCTTGGCTGTGTCATTGCTTAGCAGAGTAACTCCTCTCAGCCTCAATTCCCTGTTATTAGAAATAATAAGCCTAGAGGTAGGATGTTATGAGGACTAGAAAAAAATAATATATGAGAAAGTGCCTGAATGATTCTGGACTAGGCTGAAAGTAGAAATGAGAGAATGGTTTTCTGAGACGCTGTTATCTATTCTTTCTAGGTCATGGTATTCATTATGTGTTAAGAGAGAGAAATACAAGCTCCCCAGTTGTGAAATGAGATGTCCCATGAAGATTTGTTGGGTTTACTTCAGTGCTTTCTATATTACTGGTCACAGTTTCTGATACCTTATCTACTTCCTAGGAATTTATTTTCAGAAAGCTCATGACTCAATGAATGAATAGGAAAAGTGAACTTTTCCTCCAGAAAAATCTACTTTTTCTTGACTTTTTGTAATAACTTATGTCTATATAATTTTGAGTTGCATTAAATGTATAAAAGAATGTATATTACTTACCCTGTATATCAAACTGATACATGATTTTACTCATCACACCCAGGATTTTGAATAAGAATCAAAGGTAAATATTGATCCATAGTCAGAAGGACAAAGAGTGTTCAAAGTATTCTTTCCTGAAATTAAAAAAAATGGTCACAAATTCTTTGATTCTCTTTCTATGATGAAGTGGGCTCTGGGCTGGGAGTATAGCCAGAGTGGTAGAAGACTTTGCCTAGCAACTTCGAGATCCTGGGTTCAAATCCCACATACACACACTCATATAAACCACACACACACACACACACACACACACACACTATAAGTTCTATGCCTCCCTCCTTTGAATCTGGACAGAATCTGAGATTGGCTTACCCACGTCCAGATGCGTTCATGTCCTATCTTGGAACACTCTTCTTGGGTACTCTATATTACTAGGAAAGAAGGCCTAGACCAGCTGGAGGGGCCATGGCAGGCCATCTCTGCAACAGACTCAGTTACATAGGAAACTATTAGTTTCTTATGACTTCTGTGCAAATCGCCACAGATTCCATGGTTTCTAGCAACACATATGTGTTCACTTACAATTCTGGAGGTCAGATGTCTGATCTCAGCTTCACTGAACAGAACCAAGTAGATATTTGCTCCCTCTAAGGGTTCTTCCTTTCCCTTCCCAAGAAACTACAGCTGCTTTCTAGATACTCCTTGCTCTTGTCCTCATCCTCTACCACTCTGGCTACACCCCCAGCCCAGAGCCCATCCCCCAGCCATGGAACATCTTAAAGGATGCCTTCTTCTCTGTAGTTAGATCTCTTTCTTTTTTCTTCTTCTAAGGTCACTTCTGATTACATTTAGGACCTGCCTGGATAATTTGGGATGATCTCATCTTAAGCCCTGCAGCATAATTCCATTTGCAAAGTCCATCTGTGCTAATATTCAGTTCCAAGAATTCCAAGAAGTGGGACCTGCATAATCTTTGTAACCATTATTCAGCTCGCCACATACCCTCTACAGCACCAGATCTGTGAATGAAGCTGCCCCGGATTCTCCAAACAAACACCCTTGTTGGTGGTATGTACCACCAGGTAAACAAGATCCATGCCGTGAGGAACAGAACAGTCACTCAGCTAAACTTAGCCCAGTTCCTGATCCACACATTTTTAAATTATAATCAAATGGTGGTGGTTGTGAAAAGCAACTATGGTTTCAAGGTAATGTGTAACACAGCCCACCGGAACAAGTGCTCATGGCTGTGAGTAGACCTGTTCCACTGAATACATAGGTTGCAATGGCTTTCAGCATCAGAATATTTGAGGGATTATGGCAGTTCCTTCCATCCGTTCTGCCAGACATAAGGATGGTGAAGGATTCGGTCTTCTAGGGATGATTAGTTCTGAGCAAGCACTCTTGAGCATCTTCCCCATTGCTTATCCAGACATTCTTGTCACCTTCTGCCTTTCTTCATTTGTTCCTGCAAAGGCTGACGTAGGTTTTTGAGACTGAAGTAGGAATCATCGATCTGAGGAGAAGCGATTGTGTACCCTTTTCTTCCCTTACCTCAGTCTCTGCCCTCATGAATCAGAACAGATTGGCCAACAGCCATCCAACAGGTGTCTCTGTTCATGCCCAGCCTAGTGAATCCTTCCACAGACCTAGAAAAGCCTGTAGGTATTGTGTGTGTGCTTGCGTGTGTGTGTGTGTGTGTGTGTGTGTGTGTAATGTTGTAGAAGATGCACTGTCCTAGTGCCCTTTGCCTATCTCTATGGGCACAGCACATGTGCTTTCTAACTTTCTTGTTTGGAAGACAGAAAACCTTGATGTTGACTCTGAAACATGCTGTGTTAATAAACACTCCTAAACAGTTTAAAGCACTCAAGAGTCTGTTTAAAATTACAAAGGACTTTCCAGATGAATTACCAACTTTGTTTACTGGAGCTTGACTCAGGACATTTTGTTCCGTGGAACGCACTCCATTTCTTCATGGGCACAGGTCACACGTTTACTTAACGATATTTATGCCCTCCAGAGTGTGGAAGAAGAAGGGACATCTGAATGGAACTATGATGTCATCAAAGCCTAGGACACTGTAGCACTCTTAAGGCCCTCAGCCCTTTTCCCTAAGCTAATCTTTTTTTTTTGAGATTTTTTTATTGTGAAAATACTGTACAGAGGGGTTACAGTTACCTGAGCAGAGTAATGAGTACATTTCTTATCAAGCATTGTTGCCTCCTACTTTGTTTTCCCCCTGCCATCCCTTCCCTCCCACCTCCACAACTACACTCCCCCATCCCCCAACCCCCCGCCTAATTGTAAAGTTCGCTTTTCTACATAGCATCTTCTACATCTCATTGTTGCAATGGGTCCACCTGTATCCTTATTTAAACATTCTGTTTTTTCCCTTCGCCTCTCCAAATTATACCAACATCAAATACAGTGAAAACAGGGGTTATACTGTGGGGAAGGGGCATACAAAGCAATAAAAAAAAATCACATGGTATCTAATCTTGTATCACTCTTCAGATTCACAGCTCATATTGATTGACATAATTTCCTACCAGCGTGTTTGAATTGTGAAAACTCTCTCAAGAAACAGAATATCATTTACTAGTGAACTTGTAGAGAGGTAGAGATATTTGAGGGACTGTCACAAAAAGTTCTATCTGTTAAATGAATGAATTAGAACCCCTGGACCCCACTGGCAAGACTTATGCAATATCTCCCCTTGTGTCTATGGTATTAAACTGACTTGCACAGTGAAAAGTTGGAGCCACACCCTGAAATAATTCTGAATAGTGACTTTTCCCTCTTTATCCTGTGAAAGTCAGAAGGATGCTGAGAATGAGGGAGAATTTCCCATCTCTCTGTTTTAAACACTCTTCATCCTGCCTAATCCCAGGACTCTGAGTATGTCATGTGTACTAAAACCAAAGTAATAGAGCAGGGCACTGGTGGCTCACACCTGTAATCCTGGCTACTCAGGAAGCTGAGACCTGATGATTGCAGTGCAAAGCCACCCTAGGAGGAAAGTCTATGAGATTCTTATCACCAATTAACCACCAGAATATTGGAAGTGGAGCTGTGACTCAAAGTGGTAGAGTGCTAGCCTTGAGCAAAAAGAGCTCAGGGACAGCACCCAGGCCCAGAGGAGTTCAAACTCCACAACCAGCCCACTTACACAGACAAAAAGTACAAGAGCTGGGTGCACAGTGAGAATTCACCATACTGGTTTGCCTACAGCAGAATGATTCCCAGGACATTAGCCTTGGCACTGTAAATTCAGAGAAGTCCCAGGAAAATCAGGATGAGTTGCTCACATTGCCATTGTAGTATCACTGATAGAAAGTGGAAATAAACAGTAAATATGAAATTACAACTCTGAGGCATGTTGCCAAAAGAAGAGAAAGGGAGCTCCAGTTTATTTAGTTAAGTTTGTCCCATAGGTAATCTCAAAGTTGTTATTAGAAGGATGAGTGGAAGCTAACTAGACTGCAAGATAAACACATGCTCTAATACAAGCCATAAACATGGGCAAAGACCTACATGGCAGAGAAAGCACAGAATGTGCTTTGAAACTGTAGGCCAAAAATAAAACAAAAAAATACGTTGTCTCAGACCAGATTGTGAAGAACATTATGCACAGTACAATTGTCTTTTGATAACTACCGGGCTTCAGTTCCAGCACCACAAATATCTGTGGATTCTCAACTTCCTTACATACAATGGTATAGTATATAATCTACCATCAAATTCACATACTTTATAATAGTGATACAATACAATACCTACAACAATACCAAAAATAATATCAAGTATTATTTAATACATAATATATAAATACTTAAAATATATAATATATAATGGAATTCCCAATGGTGTATTACATTGTTGTACTCTATCATTTTCTTAAATAAAATAGTATAGTATTTGCATATAACCTACACTCATATTCATATACTTTATAATAGAAATGCATTATGACACCCAAAACAACATCAGAAATAATATCAAAATCAATACATATAAATATAATGCAATACCTAATACAGGTGGTATTTTGCATTGTAATACTTTATCAGTTAAGAAGGAATGACAAGAATGAAGTCTGTACATATTCAACACTTTTTATTGTGAAAATACTGTACAGAGGAGGTACAATTACATGGGCAAGATAATGAGTACATTTTTTATCAAGCATTGTAGCTTCCTCCTTTGTTTCCCCTTCCCATCCCTTCCCATCCTCCCCCCCGGCCCCCCATATTCAACATTTTTAAAAGTATTTTTATCTGTAATTGCACTAATCTAGAGATTCAGAATGTACAGGTATGGAGTGACAGCTGTATTACAGACTCTAGATTCTACCCCAAAGGCAGTGGGAAGTCATCGAAGGCTTCAAGAAGAGAATAAATCTTCATTCATCAGGCTTTGCCACAGGCCTTTATTGCCAAGCTGTTCGTTTTCTGCAAGGGTGCTAACTCTCCTCCATACTACCTCTGACCCAAAACCCCTTTCAGACACAAGGAAATGAGCTACTCCTCTTTGAATCATCAACAAAGTCAAAAATGCACGGAAATGAGCCAGTGTTAAATAACTAGTGATGGACAAGTGTGAACTTTCCCATCCACAGTTTTATAGCTATTTGAGAACACTCTAGATTTCCATCTGCACACCCCAGCTGTGGCTGACCTCCCATGCTGGAGCAGCCCATCCTGACCCCAGACGCCCAGTCACCCTGCCCCCAGCCACAGTGACTTTGCTTTCTGAAGTCTTCTCTGGTAGGCCAATTTTCCTTTGTCCCCATCCTTTCCTTATATGTAAACTTTATGGAAGTCTGGATGTTTCCTTGGCCATGGTTTCTCAACATGTAATCCCAGGAGCACAATATTTGCCTCACATGGGAGGTATTCAGAGGGGCAAACTGTTGGTTAGGCCCCTTGAAATAAGACTGGATTAGCAGAGGGTGAGAGGTGTGGGTGCTCTGAGTAATTGTGATGCACTCTGTTTGGTGTTGGAGAAGCACCATCATAGGCAAAGCATTGCCACAGTAGCCCGGGTGCTATACAGTGCTGGCTCCTTGTCCTTCAGACCATGGGAATTGAGAATTCAGAATCCCTCCATATCTTCACTGTTTCTGAACCTTTCCCTCAGCTGTGATCAGCAGAGCTCACTGGACTCATTCCCGGCTCTAACTCGCCTGCATTCCTATGTGGCCAAGAGCCTTCATTTAACCTTTCTTAATCAACAATTCCAATTCCCTCTCTCTCTCCCCATTCTTATTTCAAGGTGATATATTTCTTCTTTCTCTACCTTATTCCAAAATTGCTGAGCTGTATTATAGTAAGTCACATCACTGGCACTAATAAGTAACTGCTAGCTATCCTCGCCTCGCCTCCCCATCCCCCTTCCCATCATCCCTCCCATCTTTCCATTCTTTCCTTTTGCATCCTGCTTGCCTTCCTATGGAATTCTCCCCATCATCTCTTTCACCCTCAAGCATCCAGGCCAGTCTATAGACATCTAGATGAATGCATAACCTGGGGTGCACCAGCCCTTGGTACCAGTGAAGTCCATTGATTGTTCCTCCACATGGGACATGTGTTGTATGATTCAGATTCTCAGATAGAACCATGGAAGTCTAATTCCTTCTCTGAACAGTCTTTCAAATAGTTGAAGGTCAATTATCACCTTCTCGCCCAAGACTTATCTTCACCAAGTCACAGATGGAAGTTTTCAGTCATTTTTCTCATGTGTTGATGTCTCACACCTAAGGTAATCCTTGCCATGTTCCTGGCAGTTGCTGGGGTTTCCTTCTCCATTTCAAAGCATGCTGCCCAAATCAATTCCAGTGTTGCTTTTGTCTCTCTGAATAGTGTTATCCTAGGCCAAGGGCCTTTTCTCTCTAGGGCCACTCAATGTGAGAGATGGGCAGATTTCATGGTTAACTATACTTGCCAAGTGTGGTCTACTGTCTCTTCTGAAAATGCATACATTCATGGGTTTCAGATATGAATTTTATGCTCTGACTTTTCAGAGCATAAGGCCCAAGAGGTTTTGTGAAACTCTCTGACAAACCTGATCATCCAGCTCTCATGTGTCACTGACCTGGTCCCTGTGAAAAATGATTGGCATTGAGCTACAGAAACCTCTTCTGTCTCGAACAATCAATCCTCCATTCAAGGATGACAGAGAAAGAAAGTGCTAAATGAGAACAGAAACTTGCTTTGATATATAAGCGCAGAATGAAAGCAGAGAATTCCTTTTGTGTTTCATCTCCCCAGAATTACAGACGTTTTCAAGTCCACACGGCATTTTTCATGCATGACTTCAAATAGAAGCATAATTAGGAAACAATAATATATCAACATATTTCATCTTATGTAAATAGAAACCATGGGAAATAATTCTTCAGAATCTATCTATAGTTAAAACCCATTTCTTGCTACTTTTCCCCACCACATATAACTATAAATGGAGAAACTAGCACAAAAGGCAGCCAAAGGAGAATGCTGAAAGGTGAAATGATGAAAGCTGTGTGGTTTGGTGTTTAACTGAAGGGTCATCCATGATCAGGCTTCTTAAATCTCCCCCAACACAAATAAGCAACCCAGACAGCTGGAATCAGCAGGATCCAGTCTCACAATGGAAAAGAATTGCAACCATCCACCATTATAATGGGACTGAGGCCTGGAAACAAAGGCATCCACAAACAATGAACCACAAGGAAAGATGGTCAGCTATCTTAGAAATCTCTATCCACTCAGAAATACCAAAACTTCCCTGCAACAAGTCCTGGGCAGGGAATCCCCTGGTCTGCACTTCAGTGGAAAGTTTCATCCCCTGAAAGGTGAACAGCAATGGAGCTATCTGCAAAGCCCTTGTGTTCCTATTTGTCCCTACCCAACAGTGTCTGTCAGCCTTTCCAGCAGACAAAAATACAAAGCCTCATGAGCCACAGAACACCCAATTAGATGATGTCCTCAGAACTTCAGTAACTGACTACTAAAGTAAAAAGATTAAAATGAAACCCAGAGTTCCCTAACAAAATAGCCAGAATATACAGAATATAAGAGAAAATTATCTGTTACCCCATGAAAATCCAAACATGAACGAGACAAGCAATCAGTTCACATCAGCCTCTGTTAAATCTAGTATTGGATTTTAAATCGATTATTATAAAACTACTTTAACAATCTATTATGGATTCTATTCAAAGATAAAAACAAACAAAAAAATCAGCAGAGATGGAAATTATTTTGATAAATCAAATGGTAATTGTAAACCTGGAAAATAAAATGAACACCATGAATAATCTATATAACCACCAAGAAATCCAAAATGCAAAACAAGTTTTGGGTAACATTATTTATTGTGTAGCTCCAGGTGTGAGTGCTCAACAAAGCTAGTTTCAGTGTGTGAAACCCAAATAAGGCAACTTTTCTCTGGAACTCCAGATTCCAGAAATGTGGCAAGATTACAACAAGTGGCATACAAAGAAGGGAAATCATGAGGGTGAATTGGACATTCTTCAGGTCTTTCAAGAATTCAGAACTTGGGCTGGGAAGGTGGCTCAGTTGTAGAGCGCTTGCCTTGCATGCATGAGGCCCTGGGTTCGATTCCTCAGCACCACATAAGCAGAAAAAAAAGCCGGAAGTGGCGCTGTGGCTAAGTGGTAGAGCTCTAGCCTTGAGCTGAAGATCTGAGGGACAGCGCCCAGGCCCAGAGTTCAGGCCCACGACCGGACCCCTCCCCCCCAAAAAAAGAATTCAGAACTTTATTAGTGGTCACAATTTTGGTATGCTCATGTATTGGAAGTGAACTCATGACCTTGCAATTGCTACATATGTGTTCTACCTCCTGGGCCAGGCCTTCAATCCTTTTGCTTGCCATGTATTTTTTTATTTATTTTTTGGCATACAAAGATAGTACACACAGTTTCATTGCGATAATTCTATAGATGCATACAATATAGTTGCACAAGTCTACCCTTCTATTATATTCCCTTAATCAGTCCTCCAATTTCAAACAGTATTTGATGGGTTTCATTATCAAATCTTCATATGCATACATATATGTGTTTATCTACACATGTGTGTACATGTGTGCTGATATATATGTGCATATACACATATGTGTGAGGTACTTACATCTTCTTTGCACTTCTACTTTTAATTTACTTTTTCAGAAAGGATCATATGCTTTTGCCAGGGCCCACCTTAGTCAACAGTTATTCTATCTCCACCTCCCAATTAGCTAAGACAATAGGCATGCACCACCACATGCAACCAATATAAACCATTTTTACATGGTTATCAGTAAAATTCATGAAAAATGAAACCTAAACATTGAAAGACAATCAATAAATGTACCAAGTAGATGAACACAAAAGATACAAGAATTTCAAAAATTGGAGTCTGGAGGAAGATGGCAGAGGAAAAGCTGGAAACTAAACAAACTCTCACATATAAACCAGTTTTAGTGTTCCAGTGTAAAGTCCAAGGCTAGAGGGTCACACCAAGTGTGCCATCCTAGTACAGAGAGTTTGGCCAGAGAGGAAAAATTCAGGCAGCTTGGTTAAGGAGACAGATTTGAGCACTTGCTGGTATCCACAGCTGTGGCAATGGTTGCTGCAGTAGCAGCCACCATATCAACAGAGAAAGACCAGGATGAAGGTGCCAGAAGAGGTGTGCAAGTGGATTCTACTCACTGCCAGCAAGAACTGACAAGGCGCAGAAATATTCATCCTGCTGACCACAGACAATTGCAGATTGTAGACAGCCCAGAAACCAAGGGAAGAGCCTAGATGCATGCCATGCTCTAAAGACAAACAACTATCAACCAAGAATACTGTACCCAGCTAAACTCTCTTTCATAATAACAGAAAGACAAATTAAAAACCTTCCACAGCAAAGAAAAATTAAAACAATATATGTCCATGAAACCAGCCCTTCAAAAGATACTCAGATGTCCTACACATAGAAAAACAACAATAGCACAATGAAGGCCAAGAAAAGCCCACAAACAGAGAATCCAAGAATCATAGGAAGAACACAGTTGGCACAGCCCCCAAGAACATGGATAACGTGACAGAAACTATCAAACACCTCTCAGTCCTAACTCTCAATATTAATGGATTAAATCTACCATTAAGTGACATAGATTGTCTAGTTGGATCAAAAAGCAAGATCCTTCTATCTGCTGTCTTCAAGAGCCAACAAAAACAAACATATTCTGAAAGTGAAAGGCTGGAATAAAATCTACCAAGAAAATGGCCCCCATAAGTAAACGGGAGTTGCAATCCTAATATCAGATAAAATAGACTTCAAACTAAAATTAGTGAAAAGAGATAAGAAGGACATTTCATACTCATAAGGGATCTCCCCTTCAGGAGGTTCTTACAATTCTAAATATCTATTCACCAAATAAGGGAGCACCCAAATTTATCCAAGAAACATTACTTTCCCTAAAATCTCACATAGATCCAAAGACATTAATTGTTGCAAACTTTAACATACCACTATCTCCACTGGATAGGTCAACCCAGCAAAAACTCAACAGAGAAACCTCAGACCTAAACAGCTGCATAGATCAACTAGACTTAACAGACATCTACGGAATATTTCACCCAGCAACATCAGAATACACGCTCTTCTCAGTGGCACACAGCACATTCTCCAAAACAGACCACATTTTAGGTCACAAAGCAATTTTTTCCAAATTCAGAAACATTGAAATTATGCCCTGCATCCTCTCAGACCACAAGCAATAAAATGAGAATTCAACACCAAAAGCCACCAAAGAAAATCCTGTAACACACGGAGGCTGAACAACACACTGCTAAATCAAGAGTGGGTCATGGAAGAGATTAGAAAGGAAATTCAAATGTTCATGCTATTCAACAAAAATGAACACACAAATTACCAGCTCCTCTGGGACACAGCAAAGGCAGTACTCAGCGGCAAGTTTATAGCTCTGAGTTCCTACAGCAACAAATCGTAGAAATATGAAACCAACAATTTAATGAGGCACATGAAGCTCCTTGAAAAAGAGCAATAAGATAAATCCTAATCCAGTAGATTGAAACAAATAATTAAAATTAAATAAGAATTAAATGAATTAGAGTCCAACAAAACTATAGAAATAACCAACAAAACAAAGAGTTAATTCTTCAAAAAAATTAACAAAATTGGCAGACCCTTAAGAAATCTTATCAGAAAAAGAAGAGAACACACCCAAATTAATAAACTCAGAGATGAGAATGGAAACATCACCACAGAAGCAACCAAGATTGAGAACATTATAAGGGAATACTTCTCAAACCTTTTATGCTAATAAATTTGAGAATCTGGAAGAAATGGATGAATTTCTAGCAAATATTGACATGCCCAAACTAAACCAAGATGATTTAAACCAACTTAACAGACCCATGGCAAGCATAGAAATAGCAACAAGAGACCTCCCACCCAAGAAAAGCCCAGGACCTGATGGATTTATAGCTGAATTCTACAAGGCCTTCAATGCAGAACTCACACCAATATTCCTCCAACTCTTCAATTAAATTGAAAGCAAAAATTCACTACTACACTCTTTCTATGGAACCATCATAACCCTCATCCCCAAACCAGGCAGGGATTCATCAAAGAAAGAGAACTATAGACCCATTTCTTTGATGAACATCAATGCAAAACTTCTGAACACATTTTTTGGCCAAGAGACTTCAACAACTCATCAAAAAAATCATACAGCTGATCAAACAAGATTGATTTCAGAGATGCAAAGCTGGTTCAATATACCTTAATCAATTTATATAATTCATCACATCAACAAGAGCAAGGATAAGAACCACATGATTATCTCAATAGATGCAGAAAAAGCATTTGACAAGATCCAACACCCCTTTATGATGAAAGCTCTGGAAAAACTAGGAATCCATGGAATATTCCTTAATATAATAAAAGCTGTGCATGACAAACCTACAGCCAGCATTATACTTAATGGCAAAAAGCTAAAGCCATTTCCTCTAAATTCAGGATTGAGACAAGATGCCCACTCTCTCCACTTCTCTTCAAGTTAGTACTAGAATGCCTAGCTAGAGCAATAAGACAAGATGCAAACATAAAGGGGATCCAAACAGGGAAAGATGAGGTAAAACTCTCCCTCTTTGCAGATGACATGATCTTGTATTTAAAGAACCCCATGGACTCCACTCCCAAGTTAATCAAACTGATTAATAACTTTGGCAAAATAACAGGGTATAAAATTAACCCTCAAAAATCAATGGCTTTTCTGTATGCCAACAACAAGAAGAGCGTGGATGAAATCAGGAAAGAAACTCCTTTTGTAATAGTCCCACAAAAAATAAAATACCCAGAAGTTAACTAAAAAAGTGAAAGACCTCTATGATGAAAACTTTAAAAACCTGAAAAAATAAATTAAAGCAGAATTGGGAAGTGGCAAAACCTCCCATGCTCCTAGATTGGGAGGATTAACGTCACAGAAATGGCAAAACTGCCAAAGGCTATCTACAAGTTCAATGTGATACCCATCAATACCCCAACCTCATTCTTCAAGGAAATAGAAGAGGCAATCCAAAAATTCATATGGAACAATAAAAGACCCTAAATAGCAAAAACAATCCTTAGCAGAAAGAACAGTGCTGGAGGAATATCAATACCAAATTTGAAACTTTACTACAAAGCCATAATCATCAAAACAGCTTGGTACTGGCACAAGAACAGACCTCAGGACCAATGGAATAGAACCAAAGACCCAGAAATGAACCCACAGACATATAGTCACCTAATCTTCAATAAGGGAACTAAAAAATAGAATGGAAGAAAGACAGCCTCTTCAGTAAATGGTGCTGGCAAAATTGGTTAAAAACTGGTAGAAAACTAAAGCTAGATCCTTATATGTCACCAAACACCAGAATCAACTCCAAATGGATCAAAGACCTCAAAGTCAATGCAGACACCCTGAAAACATTACAGGAAGGAATAGGAGAAACTCTAGGGCTCCTTGGCACAGGTCGAAATTTTATTAATAAAGACTCAGAAACATCATGAATCAAAGAAAGTGTGGACAAATGGGATTGCATGAAAGTGCAAAGCTTCTGATGGCAAAGGACATAGCTAGCAAGATCAATAGAAAGTCCATGGACTGAGAGAAGATCTTCACTAGCCATACAATAGACAAGGGTCTCATATCTAAAACATACTTAGAACTCAAAAAATTAAATCCCCCAACAACAAATCCTCAAAGAAACAACTGCTTGATTAATAAGTGGGCTAAAGACTTAAAGAGAAACTTCTCTGAAGAGGAAAGAAGGATGGCCAATAGACACATGAAGAAATGCTCAACCTCTCTAGCCATAAAAG
>NW_012267248.1:8009715-8022094 GCF_000151885.1 Dipodomys ordii | reverse complement strand
TTGTTCAACTACTTTGGAAAGCAGTATGGAGGTTCCCCAAAAGACTCCACATAGAGCTCCCCTATGACCCAGCAATCCCACTTTTGGGCATTTACCCAAACACTCACAAGCAAGGGCATACTGAAGCTACCAGCACAACTATGTTTATTACAGCATTATTTACCATAGCTAAGATATGGAAACAACCCAGATACTCTTCAATAGATGAATGGAACAAGAAAATATAGTATATATACACAATAGAATTCTATGCCTCCATCAGAAAGAATGCTATTGCCCCATTTGTTAGGAAATGGAAAGACTTGGAAAAAATTATATTGAGTGAAGTAAGCCAGGCCCAAAGAAACATAGGTCCCATGGTTTCCCTTATTTGCAATAATTAATACATTTCTAGGACAAGCAGAAAAGATCAAAAGCTATATACATATGAACACATGAGATGATACTAAGCAAAATGAACCCCAAGATATGGACACAAGAGGTTCTATCTTTCTTGCTGTTGTTTTTAATGTACTTATAATATATTTGGTGATATTTTTGTTTCTTTTGTATGTTCTTTCCCAATGGTATAACCCCTGTTTACACTCTAGTTGATTCTGGTGCCCTGCATCTTGTATATACATTTTTCTAATTTGGGGAGTGGAAGGGCAATAACAAATTGCTGAAATAAGGATACAGGTTGACCCATTGTAACAATGAGATGTACAAGACACTATGTTGAAAACAGACTGTAGGGCTTCAGGGTGGGGAAGGAAGAAGTTGGGGAGGTGGGGAGGGAAGCAAGGTAGGGGAAAAACAAAGGCAGGGGTAACAATGCTAGATAGCAAATGTACTCATTACCTTAGTCATGTGACTGTAACACAGTCACAGTAAAGATATATATTTAAAATGTATCTCAAAAATTATATAGAATCTTTTTCTTCTTTTCCAGAGTTGCTGTCATCTGTCTTTTTTGCCCCTTTCTCATAAGGAATGTCAGACCTATATTAGAGTACAGTGCTATTCTGGAAACTTCGTGAAATCATTTCTCAAAAGAGAAGAAGTTTGATAAAGTGATTATATCATATCATATAAGGTGTTTGGAAAATCACATTTCACAGCATATAAAAGATATCATTAGCTATAGCTCCTTAGAAATATTTCTTTCCGGGCTGGGAGGGTGGCTCAGTGGTAGAGTGCTTGCCTTGCATGCATGAAGTCTTGAGTTCGATTCTTCAGCACCACATAAGCAGAAGAAAGCTGGAAGTGATGCTGTGGCTCAAGTGGTAGAGTGCTAGCCTTGAGCTGAAGATCTGAGGGACAGCTCACAGGCCCAGAGTTCAGGCCGCATGACTGACATAAATAAATAAATAAACTTAAAAAATATTCCTCTCCACATTTAATCATATAGCCCTACATTTTAAAAGTATAGCCATAAAATATTCATGAACTAGCCAGGCACCAATGAGATCCCAAGGATCATTGTTCAAAGCCAGTCTCAGCAGAAAAATCAATGAGGCTCCATCTTCAAAATAACTAGCAAAAAGCCAGCTAAAGATAGGGCTCAAGTGAGTGAGTGTCCACTGATCAAGGGCAAGGCCTCGAATTCAAACCCTGGTAATGCAAAAAAAAAAAAAATCATGAACCAGGAACTGGAAATATTGACAAATATTAACTTGACAAGAGTAGATATTGATGCATATTTGGAAATAATAAAGTTCTTAGACTGGGCCTTTATTCCTTGTCCTAAACAACTAGTTAACTTTTTGAAAGACTTTTGTCTTGTCTCCCCTGTATAACTCCTTAAGAGCACAAACTCAGAGTGTTCTCTAGAAATACAACCCACTTGCATTGTTGTTCATTAGCTTTAGCAACTAGGGTGAGTAAAGAAGTCTTGTAGCCCCTTTATCTAGGCTCCAACCATAGTCTGTCACACTTTCCCAGCTTCTTATATCTCTCTTACAAGTTGTTCCTTCCTTTTAAGGCAAACAAAGGAGGGTCCAGTGGATGAACACATTCCCATGAAGGTATCTTGTCATCTAGTGGTATGAGCTCCTAAATAACATGTTCCCAGCTCTGATCAGGCTTGTTTTGTCTAGCAAATGAATTATGTAAACCTTATCCACCAGAAACTGTTTCAAGTCAATTAATTGTTGTAATTACTTAAGATTTCTTTTTAATGAATATGGCTCTCCGGGGATTTGATGATATCCTGTCATCTGCAGGGTCTGATAAATGAAATGTGATTTGTGGCTCACTGCAAACTGAACCTTTGTACTTGGGCAATGTCTCTTCCTCAAGCTGGTTAACTGGGAGAGACGCCCTTGGTGGAGGGGAGGGGGGGACAGTCAGAGCAACCAGTTCCCAGTTACCTTGAACATGAACTTGAATCCCACTCTCCCTCGCTCCTTCTGTCCCTTTGGAAAGAAATTAACCAAGTCCGTGACCTCAGTGAGGCTGTCGCATAATCATTATCCATCTCATCATTCCATCTCTCATCTCCATTAGGTTCAATAAATTGAGGTCTCAAACAGTTATTTGGGGATGGCATTGAAAGCTCACACAGAAAGGAAGGGTTATTTTCCCTTTCTCTCTCTCTCTCTCTCTCTCTCTCTCTTCCTTCCTTCCTTTTTAAGAACTTTGCTAAGAGTTCATAGAGTCAGGTTTATCTTTATTGGGAGCCTGAGTTTCATGTAAGTCATAAACTAGATCACAGCGGTGTATACATAAAAAAATAGCACCATAGACATGGCTCAGTTGGTAGAGTGCTAGACAATGAGTGAAAACATCAGGTACCAATCAAGTTTGAGTCCCGGTCTCCAGCCAAAAAAAGAAAGAAAAGAAAATGGATCCATAGGTTTGGGCAACCAAAATTCAAATTTTCTAACCCGTAGACACCATCTTTCCTAGAAGATAAAACTCTGTAATAAAGCACATGTTTTGAAATGTAACTGCTGTCTTCCATGTTTTTATTTTGTCCAACAAGTCACCCACAACAAAAGAATAATTTGCTGGAACATTTTTATTTGGAAGACATCCTGATCTATCATAAAGACATTTGTAGTCGAAATTTACAAAGAGGATTAAAAGAAACACATGTTAGTGAACTTACAAAATGTACCAAATGTTCAGCTGTTTTTATAGTTTCAACACAAACATTTTATTTAAAATTAAAGGGTCATATTGGAAATAACTTCAAGTAAAATATGTTTCTCTTAATAAATCTCATTTTTGCTGTAACTTATCTCAGTAGATTGTGTGAAAATGATTACAATGCATATCTGTAAAGAACACATCAACCAGAATTCTAGAAAATACCTATTGAGCCATACCTCTGCTTTTTTGGAAGGAGAAGGGAAGGAAGGAAGGGCAAGGGAAAAACATAGCAGAGATCCCAAGCTTAAATTTTTTCCTTTCTAGCCTACCACAGAGAACTCTGTTCTACAGGACTAATGCAGGTAGAGGGTACCTGGGTCCCTGAATTACCTCATGGAGCACAGCACTTTTAGAATATTGACCATTAATGTCCACTGACCATTTTTTATTTCTGGAGTGCTGTGAGAAATGAAAGTTAATTTCACAGCCAGACACCAGTGGTTCACACCTGTAATCCTAGCTACCTAAGAGGCTCAAAGCCAGCTGGGGTAGAAATGTCCTTGAGACTTATATCAAATTATTAACCAAAAAAGCCAAAAGTGGAGCAGTGGCTTAAATGGTAGAGTTCTAGCTGTAAGAAACAGGGCCCAGGCTCTGAGTTCAAGCCCCAGGACCAGCAAAAACTCAAAATTAATCTTTCTCTTATTATATTCAGAGTCTCTTTGATGCAATAATCTTTCATTAATTAACCATATTGGTTTTGGCAGTGTTTCAATTGGTCGCCTGCAATTTTTAGGTAAATTACAATGTCATTTGTAAACAATAATAGTTCTTTTAGCTTTGATTGTTTTGCTTGAAGTTTGCCCTTCAAATATATCATTTAGGTGTTCCAGAGAGTTGAATGTACATACAGAATTGTTTTGAAAATCTTGAGTTTCCTCTCTTCTTTAGTTCTATCCTTTCTGAACTTCATATCTCAGTTTCTAGGTGCTATGAACTGAACTTCTGTTCTATGGTTCCAAAAGCCAGTAAGATAGTAGATTTCTATCAAGCTGTTAGCAAAACCCATATGGGTAGTGATTGGGATTATCTCCCAAGCTAAAAAGTTTTAAAATGTGAAAGTCAGTCCCATTCTTTTTTAATGCTTCTCTAACATCTACCTGCTTTTATTTGCTAGTCAGGAACTTCAAGTAGTAGAGATATGTGTGTATGTGTATGCATGATGTACTTAAATATACATGAATATATGATATGTCATATATAGATGTGTATATAAATACATTAAAGATGTATATATTATGTATGCATATACATACATGTGATGAATTGAGTATGTATCACAGACACACATATGTAGTGTATATGCATATATCACATATATGTGTGCATGTGCATATATCTTATGTGTGTATATGTGTATGCATATGTATATATGATCTTGAGGTTGTATTCATTACTTATGGAAGGAATGATCTAATAGGATCTATCCTTGTACTGTTAATCATTTTTGACATATTTGTTTATTATCCTTGAGTCAGTGTACAGAGGGATTTCATTTCAACACTTCCTTTTGTGAGTACAATGCATCTTCATCAGTGACACCTATTTCATAATTCTTTCCTGTCTCACCCAACCCACCCATTCTCTCCGATTTCCTAGTTTCATTTTTGCACATATACATTGAATACTATGACTGCATCAGCTGACCCTTCTTCTCTCCATTTAAGTACTTCCCCTCTCCTTGACACCACAAGTTTTAGCTTATTGGTATTTATATTGTTAAACTGTAACTTAGTTGTTCAAAGGAGGTACACCATTGGAATCTTCCCCAGCATGCAGCACACCATATTTTGTTGATATGTTTATTCATATATGCATATAGTTTTGCATATATTTATTATAAAGTAGATAAGACTTCCACACAGACTCTTTGAGTCTGACTTACTTCTCTTAACATCATTTTCTCCATTTTCTGCATCTATTTCCCTGCACATTACATATTACTTTTTATTATTTTTCTGATGGATGAGTAATATATGTGTGTGTGTATGTGTGTGTGTGTGTGTGTGTAGTGGAATTTTACACACCACACACACACATAATGTTTTCTTGGTCCATTTGTTCACCAAAGGGCTTCTGAACTGTTACCATCACTTTGATATGGTGAATAGTACAACAATTAACATGGTTGTGCAAGAGTCCACTGTATCCTGACTTGTGATCCTCTTGATTTATGCCCAAGGGTATTTCTATGTTTAGTTTTTTTAATCATCTCCAAACTGCCTTCCACTGTGGTTGCATAAGCTTACATTCCCAACAACAGTGTATTAAGAATCTATTTTCCTCCACATTTGTGCTAACATCAGTTGTTTGCATTCTTGATTGTGGCCAATCTTATTGGGGTGAGATGGAATCTCAGTGTTGTTTTGATTTGCATTTCCTTAATCATCAGAAATGTTGAGCAGTTCTTCATGTGTCTGTTAGACATTTTTATTTCCTCTGCTAGAAAGTGTCTATTTAGCTCCTTTTCCCATTTATTAATTGGGTTATCAATTCTTTGAAGGATTAGTTTTTAATTTCTTTGTATATTCTAGATGTTAGGACCTTGTCCAACATGTAGTTGACAAAAACATTCTCACATTCTGTAGGCTGTCTTTTAAACTTAGTAATTATGTCCTTTGCTGTGCAGAAGCATTTAGCTTGATGAAATCTCATTTGTCAAGTCTCTCTCTCTTTCTTTCTCTCTCCCTCCCCCCCTCCTCCCATAGTTGCTGAGCCCCTGGCACTCTACTCAGAAATTCCTGCATAGGCCAATACATTCTAAGATTTTTCCTACCCCTTCCAGTGGTCATTTCAAGGTTTCAGGTTTTACAATGATTGACCACATTTTTTGTAATTGTTGTAACATGGAGATAAGTAGTTTAACAGTCACAATGAAACTTAAAAAGACTCAAATCATATGAAAAGCTATCCTTTTTTGTGAATATTAGCCAAACAGCATGGTCCTTTAGTACGGCAGCAATTGTTTGAAATGTAATGGGATTTCCTTATCAAAATTCTTCAAGCTTGAGTAATATGCATGTATAAAACAATTTCAACACATTTGCTTGAAAGAACATACTCCTGTCCTGTGGACATCTTGTAAACCACCAGGGATTAGAGGAAATCTGTAAGGAGTGCTGGGGAAAACACACCTGTCTGTCCATATAGCAGATAGTATCCTTTCTCTTCCTTATCACAATCTACTCCATTTTCCCTTCTTTATAATTCTTTAGTCTCTTTTTCTTGTTCTCATTAAACTGTTCTCTTTTTCCTCAAAAACAAACCCAGATGTTAACTTTGAGACTATTACTGACATTTATCCCTCCACAATCTGTCCTCAAGCACACAGCAAATGTCATTGACTTTTGCTGCTTCTTTCTCCAAATAGTGCCTGCATTCTTCTTCATTCCCCAAGCAAGACTAACAGATGCAGAAGACGCAGTATGTGTCCTATAAAATCTCAAGCGAATGAATGAATCTTGCCTTAGTTATGCCTCTGTGCATTTTTTGAGTCACCACTTCAGCTATGAAACTTCTTTAGTAAGAGATAAAATTACCTAATTTAAGCACAGGGCTTTATCTTGGATTTACAGTTTAAGCTCCAGATTATGTTTTCTGAACTTTTCTTATCATAAATATTTAATCCCAAATATTGTTGATGACAAACTATCAACAATGAGTTCAAAGTTTCTTCGCAGGTACTTTCTAGGTCTTTGTTCATTACTGTCAGCCAAGGGTCACACAGTGACCAAAGGTCAAACAAATCCCCAGGCAAGTGTGAGCAAATGAAGTGACAGTGAAAATGCTCCTCGAGAATTAAGATGTCAAGTCACCCTATTAATACACTATTCATAAGCGTGCGAATGAAAAAAGTTAATGGGCATTTAAAGAGGCCCTTCTATGAATTTTACTAAGAGAATCTATAGATACTTACTTTTTGATTTTTTTTTGAGAAAGTAAAAAAAAGGAAAGTAAGATTTTGAGTAGCACAGGAAACAAATTTTGCTTTGTACCATCTTTCTGAATTGTACTAAGGAATCATGGTAGGCAAATAGAGGATATAAAGAAACTATTAAAGACATCTGTAAGTGAAGACTTTCCAATTCCCCATTGCACTTCCTTCAAAATTAAAGTTTGGTAATTGTTACATGAAAAAAAAAAGAAAAAGAAAGGAATTCAGAGGTGAGAGTCTTCTGAGACCTGATCTGACCTTGCCACTGGTGCTAGGTCAAACCTCCTGTCTGGACTGGGGAATTCCAGCCCATGCTACTGGAAGTGTCTGTGATCACTTTCCCAGCACCTGTCCTTTGGTGTCTGTTGCTGAGCTCTGCAGCAAGGGAAGGCTGCCTTCTCCTCTATGTGAACCCCATCTGACATGGCATCCAACAGCCAGAACTAATCACCCAGATTCCTGCCTCGATCAGTTCCACACTGGGTCCCCTGCTTTTATTAACCTCTTTATTTTATGCAATTCTGTTCTATAGTCACTGTGTCATCGCTCAAGCCATTCAATATCCAATCCTGAATGCCATCTTCCATGCCATCATCTTATATAGTTTATAACGAATTATAGGTGATAAGCAGATAGAGAGATAGATGATACATACATACATACATACATACATGATACATATGGACATAGACTCATAAATACTAGTTCACAGATTTAACTAAATAATTGGTTTTACTTGCCCACTTTCATGTGAACCATTCTATGTTCTTATACAATATTTCTACAGCACACTGAGTAGAAAATTAAATGGATGCAAGTCATTTTGAGAAATGACTCTATTCATTGAGAAAGAGCTACTGTGTTACGCAATCCCCACAATATCCAGTAGACTCTTTTTGCTGATGTCTTATAGCACCACAAAACTATTTCCCCCGCTAAATATTTCCAATGCTCATACATGATTCCCCTGCCTTTCCCATCTCCCAGAGACTTCAATTTATAGCTCTTTGTACTGCAAGTTTTTTGTTGTTTTTTTTTTCCTGGAGATTTCTAAAAGCCCTTGCCTACTTTTACAAAACCTTTTTCTTCTTCAAAGAATATATAATCAACTTCCACACATTGCCTCCTTTGCATGAATAATTAATATTGTTTCATTTGTGCACTTTTTTGTCCTCATTGCTTGGAAAATTCGGTGAATGAAGAGATGCATTATGTAGGTTGTACAATGTTGCATATGCATTATGGGCATGAATAAATTATATGATACGTTGCTACAAAATATTTGGTTTGTTGGTTTGTTGGCTGTTGTTTGGTACTGTTCTCCATATGTACTGAAAATCACAAAATAGCCAATCAATCCAAGCAATTGTTTTACTCATACAAGCAAGGTAGAGCAAACAGAAATAAAACAAGAAAGTTGGATTTTTTTCTTGTTAGCTAATTATTTGTGAACAGAAATCCCCATTTCCACTGTTCACCTACAATATCTCTATTTATTTGCATAGAGGCTCTGTGGCCACGTCTGTTAAACTTTGTAGAGTGCTATATTTTACTATAATGATTATTGTAGAGTGCTAATATCTCCTTCCTCCCCAAATCTGTCAAAGATATTTAAGGTATCACTGCACCACTAACTCAAGCTGCTCCTGAAGAATGAAACTAATCAGAATGGAAAGGGGGAAATAGAAAAGAAAATAAAAAAAAACATTTCCCCAAAGTGCATGATCCTGTGAGAACGTGTCTAGGCTAATCATCAGGAGTGTAAAATTTTTATTTCTCAGTTAATAACCACCACCTGTGTTTATAAAAAGTCTCTGATGACTTGTTGTTTTGTGTCTCACAAAGAATATAAAATGTTCTCAGTATGGATTTTATTGAGTACATATGGATTATTAATATTCTTCAAATCCCACCTTCTGACTGATGTTGCCTTCATTACCCTCTTTTTTGTTACTATTCTACATGGTGTTTTTGTAAAAACAAAATTTTATTGAAATGTTATAATATAAAAAATCATCGACAACATATAAATCAATTGCCTGTGACATGTTACAGGGGAAAAGAAAACATCAAGATTGCCAATAACAGGCACTCAGTCTCATAAAAGTTGTAATCAACTTCCAAGCTAAGGCGTAAACTGTAATATATTGCCACAAACCTATAACAATAATAAACTATTTGAATTGCACCTTCACATTCTCAGTCGTTAATAACAAATAAGCATAGAAAAATTTTGACAGTCATTCATTTTAATGGGTGTCTGCTTGCTTATCAGATTTGTCATCTGGTATTATGGAATATAGCCTTATCCCAGGGAAGGATTGAGAGAGAGAGAGAAAACTTAGAAACTAGCCAGATAACAAGGGCTCAATCACCAGAAAACTCTAAAAGCAATTTAGTCTTTATGATAGTTCAAATGAAGATTTCACCAAATCTTTCTTCGGTCAGTAATGGAAAGGAAAAGCAAGTCCTTTATCAGCTTAATTTCTATTATTCATTCATTCGTCTATTGCTGTATAAAAATCACCACCAAATAATGATTCAACAGCCATTTTTCTCTCCTTCCTCTCTCTCTCTTCTCTCCTCTCTCCCCTCCCATCTCTCCCCTCTCCTTACTCCTCCATCCTCTCTTTCTCTCCTTTCTCTTCTCTCCTCTCTCCCTCCTCCTCTCACCTCCTCTCTTCTCTCTTTTCTTTCCTCTCTCCCGGTTAGCTTCAGGAGAGCCTTCTTCTTGCATGGTGATTGAAGTTCAAAACAATTATACTGAGAGAGAGCAGGCGAAAACTGAATGGTCCACTATGATCTTGCTTACAAATCACACTTTCTGCACTGCATTACAGTCAAATTGTCACAGAAACACAAGTTTGAAAGGGGAAACAGATTCACATCTTAATGAAGAATGGACCAGGTTCCTGTGTATTATGGACAAATGTGTAGTGGATATACTTACAATTCACAGTCTGCACCCTGGGTTTCCAGGCACACTTAGACATTCCAAGGCATATACTAAGACACAGTAAGTAGAGTTTTCGATTGGCAGCTCAATAGTAGTGTGATATTCTTAAAAGCAGTCACAATGGCACAGTTGTTAGGTTGTAGATAGTTTGTAGATGTCTGTCAGACAAATACAGCGGGGTTAATTAGTGGGAGACTTATTTGTGCCTTTACTAGACTAACAGACAACACAAATCTCAGAAGTATTGTTATTCAAAATATTCAAAATATGGTTTCTGGACAAGCAATATGACATTTCTTGGGCTCTGGTCAGAAATTCAGGCCCTTGGCCCCTTTGGCAGATCTCCTGAATCTTCCATTATCCCCAGAAGATCTGTGTGTGTGTGTGTGTGTGTGTGTGTGTGTGTGTGTGTGTGTGTGTGTGTGTGTGAAAGAGATAGAGAAAGATAAAAGAGAGACAGTCAGAGACAGACAGACCGGACTTTGAAAAGGTAGAGCACTCTCCAAACTTGATCATTGGTCTTATTTTTATCCAATTTTTTTCCTGCAATTACTGAGAATTCTTTGGGAGAATCACTATAACATTTTTCAGGTTGTTCTTTTTTCTTTTTTTTTTTTTTTTTGCCAGTCATTGGGCTTGAACTCTGGGCCTGGCCTGTCCCGCAGCTCTTCAGCTCAAGGCAAGTGCTATACCACTTAAGCAATAGCACCACTTCCAGTTTTCTGGTGATTTATTGGAAATAAGAGACTCACGGATTTTCCTGTCCAGGCTGGTTTTGACCTATCATCCTCAGATCTCAGCCTCCTGAGTATCTAGGATTATAGGCAAGAGCACTGGTGCCTGTCTTCAGGGTATCCTTGGAGAACTGAAGCCTGTCCCACACCATGCTCAACTCTCCAAACTTCCCCCAAGAGAGTGTGATGTTCTGGTTGGTTTCCTACCTTAGATCACAGGCATGAGATGGTGAAAGAAGGATTCTGATCCCAGATCTCATGTTGTCTTTCTTCCATCTATCTTCCATCCTCACAACTTACCGGACCTTGGAAGAGTGGTCATTTCTCTTAACTCACTTCTCCATATATCTTCCCTCCAATATAATCTAATTCATAATCTGTCATCTCCACACCCCAGAGCCCACAACTGTGCCAGGCATATAGGAGGAAATCAGTCAAAGCCTGAAGAATTAATCAGTTAACTAACATTAGCAGCAAAGGACCATAGAAATAGGCTGGCTCTTGGGTTGTGGAAACACAGTCAGGGGACATAGGTATGGCATCTGCATCTCTTCAGATGCACCTATGCTGTCTGCCCAGGGGCTGCAGCTTCCTGGAAGATCACAGTACTGGTCCTCATCCTACCCAGATGGGAGCTTTCTACAGAGCTGTTCTGCAGAAGAGCAGGGTTCATTCATTCATTCATAGTCAAGGCTGCACATATTCTGAGAGCTATTTCCCCATCTCCAATCCCATCTTCCACCTTCTCTCAGTCTATAGCAAGCAATGTGTTTGAGAAGAACAAAGAGAAGGAAAATGTGGAGGAAGATGAAGAAAAAGAGAAGAGAGGGAGCCATAGGAGAAAAGGAAGAGCATAGGAAGAAGCAAGGAGGAAAAAAAGAGGGGGCAGGATAAAAAGAAAGGGGATGGGAAGCTAGAGAGGAGAAAGAAGAGGAAGTCCAGGAGATAGAGGAAAAGGAGGAGGAGTTGGGAGGAGTGAGATATCTGGGCTTTGAGGAATCTGAAGCTGATCAGGGAAGATGACTACAAAAGGCTCAACAATGCATGTGCTTTAGCAGGTGGTACTGGACAGGACACGTTCTACAGGTTTTCTGCGTGGAGGGGAATGTCCCTCCCAGAAGAAATCAGCTTGGTGGCTGCAGGGGAGGAGGGGGAGGAGGGCAGGCGACTCCCCAGAAGTAGAGACCGCTGGAGTTTCGGGTGCTGTGCCCGGCATCACAGTGAGGGAGCTAGGTCAGATCTCAGAGGACCCTTCTTGCAAAGTCCGCTTACAACAGCTAGATCCCGGTTCATCAATGGGTGACAGCTGTTGGATAGGATTTTATGGAATATCAAAGAAAATTGTCTCAAAAATAGCTTAAATTTTTGCTTATTGTACTACTTTTAAAGTAATTGATGTTGGAAATTTTTAGTTCCACACTGGTGGGCTTTTGAGCTAATGGTCTCAACTCCTAGCCAAAAATAATAAAACTCCATAA
Source organism: Dipodomys ordii (assembly GCF_000151885.1). Lineage (NCBI taxonomy): Eukaryota > Metazoa > Chordata > Mammalia > Rodentia > Heteromyidae > Dipodomys > Dipodomys ordii. The sequence continues at coordinate 8,009,857 of NW_012267248.1, read as the reverse complement.
GGGCCAATACACAAAAGTCACCTATACCCCATTTGTGAATGTCAAGCTACAGAATATTCCACTGTGAGATGAAGAAGGAAGGAAGGAAGGAAGGAAGGAAGGAAGGAAGGAAGGAAGGAAGGAAGGAAGGAAGGAAGGAAGG
>NW_012267248.1:7999213-8009665 GCF_000151885.1 Dipodomys ordii | reverse complement strand
AAGGAAGGAAGGAAGGAAGGAAGGAAGGAAGGAAGGGAAAGGAAGGAAGGAAAGAAAGAAAGAAAGAAGGAAGGAAGGAAGGAAAGAAAGAGAGAGAGCACGAAAGGAAGGACAGAAAGAAAGAAAGAAGGAAAGAAAGAAAGAAGAAAAGGAAGAAAGAAAGGAAAGAGAGAGAAAGAGAGCAGAAGGAAGGAAAGAAGGAGGGAGGGAGAGAGAAAGAAGAAAAGAAGGAAGTAAGGAAGGAAAAGGAAGAGAGGAGAAAGGGAGGGAAGAAGGAAGAAAGGAAAGAAAGAAAGGAGGAAGGAAGGGAGGAAGAGAAGAAGGGAGGGAGGGAGAGACAAGTGGATGGAAGAAGAGGAGATGAAGAAGGATTGAAGGGGGCAGGGTGGCACAGGACAGGGTGAGATAAACTGGGGCGAAAGAAAAAAAGCAAAGGACAACTTCTTTAGAAATGGAAGTAACATATTCAAATCTACCAAAATTCCTGTGGTTCTCAAAAGAAAACGTGATTATTTTTACATTTGCTTATCTTTCACGATAAAAATCTGAAATACCACCCCAAGTCTTGCTCATAAAAATCATGTAGACATAGAAATGATGTTCAGAACACTATGATGTACACTGTGAACACTATTGAGTGGATTTCGGCTATGCATTTTTTAACATGGAAATCATTTTAGTGGAGTTTGTATTGGGGTGTGTGTGTGTGTGTGTGTGTGTGTGTGTGTGTGTGTGTTTTAAGGCAGTGTCATTAGTCAAGCACTCAGGCTGCATAACCCTTCTTACAACAAGCTCAGTCAGAAGGAACCATGTAGATTGGAAAAAGAAATACATTACTGCACACTCATAAAAGGCGCCTCTGTGAAAGCACTAGGGGCCGGAAGGGGGCAGGCATCTAGATAAATCAGCCTCAAACTCAGGATTAGATATTATTAAAACAGAGTTCACTCGTTCTAACAGCTATTGGCTCTTAAATGTAACTAAACATAACTACATACATTGACCTTCCCATTAACAGGTAAACTGTTGGAAGCATTTTTTTTTTTTTTTTTGCAGAAGAGACTACACAGGATATCATCATTTTTAGACTGTTTTATCCCATCCCCTTCCTGGGGACAGAAGGGAGAGAAAATTTTTCTATCCAGGTACACTGTGTACTTTGAGAAAGATGAAGCCTTTCATGTTGGAGAAAAATAACCCAATTTTTAGTGCTCAAGAATACAATAGCTATTTCGTTTTCAACCTGGTGGTTTGCTTATACTTTAGGGACCATTAGAGATCTCACACACGAGGCAGACAAAGTGGATTTCATTTTTGCTCTCATGATCCTCAATAGCTGTGCAAGAAATAGCAATTCCTCTCTGTACCAAGTCATGCTAAGTAAGGACAGAACAGAAGGAACTTTACAGAGTGAGCTAATTAGGTGGGCTATTTAGCAAAAACTACTGCTAAATTAAGCTACCTGCTTTTAATTCACCAGGCTTGAGCAGGATTACAAATTATTGGGATTAGATGGACAAGTTAACAAGAGGTGATCTGTTACCATGTGTGCGCACTATTACATTTTTTTTATTTTTATTTTTGCCAGTGCTGGGGCTTGAACTTGGGGCCTGAGAGCTATCCCTGAGCCTCTTTGTGCTCAAGGCTAGCACTCTACCACATGAGCCATAACACCACTTCTGGCTTTTTTTTTTTTGAGTCGTTTATTGGAAATAAGAGTCTGGATTGGCTTCCAACTGCAATCTTCAGATCTCAGCCTCCTGAGTAGCTAGGATTACAGACATAAGCCACCAGCAGTTGGCTACACTTACTATTTTGTTGCAAATAAATTCTTTATAACCTGAATTTGGAGAAAAACAACATCGGGAATCACTGGAAATATCTGTTGGGAGAGGGTTTTCTTTTTTCTTTTTAGGAAAATAAGTCCCATCTAGAAAGCTTAATGACGAAGGGAAAGCCTCAAGGTAAAATCTGAGTCTGTTCCTCGATAAGCCCTCACTTTCTAAGGTGTCATTTAGTCATACTGCATGTAGAACCTACACGATAACCTAATAGCATTTCTTCCAGGTGGGATTTTTATTTTGTGACACTACTGAGGCTTGCACTTGAGACCTGCCTGCTTTCCCTTAGCTTTTTCACTCAAGGCTGGCACTCTATCACTTGAGCCACAGTTCCACTTCTAGCATTTTTGTAGTTCTTAGAAGGTAAAGTATCTCCTGGACTTTTCTACCCAGGCTGGCTTTGAACCACAGTCCTCAGATCTCAGATGTGAGCCACTGGTGCCCAGCAAAGTGAGATTTTTTTTTGATCCCCTGAGTCAAAGCTTTTAGTCTCAAGTAACTTTACTAAAGCGTTTCTTAATATCAAAGATGAGAAATGTGTTCCTACGTAAGCCATAGGATATAAACATAATGACATCACTAAAGAAAAGCTTGAAAAAGTCTGATTGTACACAGATACAAGTATGTCAGCATGAATGAAAGTGTTAACCCAATCAAAAACAGTATTACTGTAATCCCTGCAGCAAACCCTCTCTGAAGAATGAGGAAGAAGTGACAGATGTGAGTGGGAGATGCTGGAGTGCTTCACCCCTTCTACATGGAGTTCTTGCCGGTCAGCCCACCTCTCTCCAGGTGTGAGTCTCTGAGTGTGTAGAAGTTGGTCATGCAAACTCCTTTTCCTTACCTGTCGCAGTGTGAAGCTACTCCGTTTCTGGCCCTGAGGACAAGTTCTCTTTTCTTGCAGCAAGATAATGTTTTAAAAAGCTGACTTTTAAACCTCTTACTGAATTTTTTAATGGATTAAATTCATCATGTCACCAGCTGCTGTGCAGCTAATAGAGCCATAAAACACTGTATTAAAGGATTACCCATGCAAAATTTCCTCTGGTGCTAATGTGAATTTTAATACTTTTAACATTTAGTTGAGATGGGAATGTCCAAGAACAGCTTGTTCAATAGGTTGTTCTATAAAATTAAGTTCCTCGTCTCATCAGAAATGCCAGGACTCCATTAAGTTAAAATTTTACAGAGAGGCCAAGATGATTCACTGTGCAGCATTTGTGAGGAGGGAGACAACATCTGCTTCTACATTAATGCTATTCAAAAAAAAAAAAAGACTGAAGAGAAAAGCAGAATAGTTGTCGATCCAATAAGCTCATGGAGATCATGCTGAACAGGTCAGTTTCTGCCATCCAAAAATGATGCTGAGAGTTGGGGACATTTCGATCTAATCCCATTGAATGCCACTCATCAGTTCAAAAGGTTTTGACACATACAAAGCAGCAATTATAGGAAGGCACACAGAGATTAGACTTCCTTAGCACAAATGTGATCAAGTATGCCTAGGTGGAAAAGAGCAGAGGGGAAAAAACATGCAGCTGGAAAAGAGAATAATTAAAAAAGGATGCTCAAAATCATGCAGTTCAACTTCTTTATGCTACAGGAGCAATGCAGGAAACATTAAGACATTTCAGTTTGCTCAAGGTCAAGCAGAATCAGATCTTTATTCCAAGATTAAAGTCTCTAAGTTTCCAGACTCCACGTGAAGAGACCACACACTTAGCTTACTTACATTGATTTTGTTCATATACTATGGCTTATCTATTCAACAACAATAAAGAATGGATATGTACAGCAATAAGACTAGGATCCTCTTGGGAAAGGTTTATAAATAAATAAAACAACAAATGAGTTCCCAAGCAGACCACCTTCCGAAGCTTCAATCTGAAATTTTATATTCTTAGGCCCATCTCCACTGTTTGTGAATGGCCCTTCAAATCCTGGTTGTAATGTTTACCTGTGTGTCTGAAATGTGACATCATTTCATTACAGTGTATTTTTCTTCCTAAAGAAATTGCATCATAAATGAGATTGTAGACACAATGCCGACTTTTCCTTCAGTTATTGTTCAATAATCGGTCTAAATGGAACCATCAACTGAGGCTCTAAATTCTCAGCCCAATTAAAGCGCACATTAGAATGTGTCCTGTCCCTTGTTTGAAAATACAACCCAGGGATGATCAGTTTAAATGGAAATTCTCTAAAGTCAAAGGTTCTTTACCCAAGCTGAATTTTGTCCACAGCTTCATATTTTGTACTCTGTATGTATTACTGTTCTGAGAGCCTGTCATTTCTTATCAGAATGAGAAAGGCTAAAGAGATAATATTTCAATAACATACTGGCCTGATCATAAAATAACTCAATGGAAATGTGTAACTGCCTCAGGCAGCCCGGCAGGGTACTCAGCAGTCAGATGATTTCTATTCTTGGTTTTTTTTTTTTTATGGTTACATTTTCTGTTATATCAGACATCCCCTCAAGTCTTAGTTATGCTTTTATTCAAAAGGGAGAACCATAGTATAAAGACCTACAAAACTTATTATGATATATTACTATAAAGAAATAAAAGTCGCTGCCACAGTAGCATATTGATAAGGACAGGCCTGCCACATTAATTGACCTTTTTCCATCTCGCCCACCAGGGCTGAGGCCTGAGTTTCTCAGTTGCTAGGCAACGGGGGTCACAGTTTTCAGGTCTTAAATGCACAACCTAGTCAAAAAGAAGATGTGATCTTCAGAGAGAGAGCAGATACTCAGCAGCGGTAAGAATTGCAAAACAGACAGTGGGTTGTGATTTTTTTTAACCATGCTAAAGGCAGAAAGGAAGAAACTTTGAATGGTGTGAAAGATTGTGAGAACAGATTTTTAAATCCCGGTGATTAGGGTCTATGGCTGAAACAATATGAAGAAAAGACAGGCAAGCTTCTCTCTGATAAACACACTGACATCTGGTTTAAGATTGTCGCTGACAGAAGAATCGTGATCAAATCCTCATTCAGAATCTGAGCGCACACAGACATGTGTCGAAAACACAGAGCGCTCTCAGAAGATTGATGGGGTGGGACTGATTTGTAGGTGGGGGTGTAGGGGAACCTTTTAACCTTCCACACATTACTCCAATCCACTGTGTCTAATGACAGTGGTACCTGAAACACACCAGCCCCTAAAGGTCAGCTACAAGAAAGCTCATTCGCCACCCTTCCCCTCCCCCCACCAAGTCAACACTTCCCTTTAAACTTTAATAAAGGGCACAGGAGAGAACCTATTTCTCAACTAGAAAGAAACCCTGCGCTCCTATGTAATTGTATCTGACTGGAGGCTCCATGGGTGCAGATTTAACTTCAATTAGGCAACCCTCATAACATGTTAATTACGCCAACATCTTTTTTTTTTCCAAACAAAAATACAGTAGATTCAAATAAGCATCAAAATGATGCAGGAGAGAGCTTATGAACTTCTCATTTCATAATTTGAATATTTTTTGGTTAGAAACAAAGAGCAATTTTTTTCACGTTCTTTCAAGATTGTTTTTCTCTGTAACTATGTATGGGGGAGGAGACACTTGTAAATTTCTAAAGTTTTAATTCGTTTGATATGATGTTTGGAGGAGAGAAGAATCAAAGTGTGTGTGTGTGTGTGTGTGTGTGTGTGTGTGTGTGTGTGTGTGTGTGTGTTAGGAGAAGAGTAATTACAAACTACAGATGGATGATTTAGAATCTAGACTTTAAAGAGACAAACAGAAGGGTTTTCTGGTTTCACTCAGAGCCCTGTCTGTTCTTAGTGAGCCCACCTGGAGTCAGCACTGGCCACTAGATAGACATCCAGCTCATATAAATAGCAATGAGACAGCCAGGGGCGCTGTCATGTGCCTAGAGACTGTGGCTGTCAGATAACTCTAATGATTTCTTTGGCCCTTCAGGGTGAAAAATTTACTTCATACTTTTTTTTGTCTAATATTTGCCATTTTCCTTTCCCTGAAGATAACTGTCATTTTTAGATATGTCTGCTGCCTTTTCCAAATTGTCAGCCTCAAAAGAACATAAAAATGAGACAGAAAAGAAGTAGGACCCTATGGTAGTCTGTGAGCGCAAGTGCACACACACACACACACACAGAGCTGGACTGCAGAGGTGAGTGGGAAAGCACCTTCTCAGCTATGGCCCAGCATTGCCTTACAGCCACTGTGCCTGCTCCTTTCCCACTCACAGAGCCCACTCTTGCTCACCCCTCAGGCATCACTACCTGAATGACACAGGTCACACAGCGCAGGAAAGGGAGAGACCAGCTTCCTCCAGAGAAGCTTCCTGTAATCCTCAGGTCAAGCCTCAGGTCATGCCTCAGGTCATGTGTTCTAGCAAGAAAGCACAGTGCTGAAACTTGTGCAGAAACTGGCTGTCTGCTTTCTGTGAAATCCATACAGAGCAGAGAGAAGACTTTAAAACTCCCACTGAACTAGAATGGGGTAATTGTTTTCCTGTTGACTCTATAAGAAGAAAAAACACTTGCACCTGGGCTTTTCTAACAGTTCTTATTCTTAATAGATTATATTTTATAAAACTATGGATCCACAGTAGATTGGAATAATTTTTGTTTTAATATTAGTACTTGGGCAGGAACACTGGGTCTAGATGCTGTCCTTGAGCTTTTTTGCTCAAGCCTAGTGCTCTACCACTTGAGCCACAGCTACATTTTCAGCTTTTTGGTACTTAACTAAAGGTAAGCATCTCATGGATTTTCCTGCTTAGGATAGCTTTGAACCATGATCCTCAGATCTCTGCTTCCTGAATAGATGTAAACCACCAACACCCAGCACAGAATACTATTTAAAAAGAAAAAAAACCGAAGAGGCAACAGTGCTTGATAAGAAATGTACTCTGTCATCTTGCCCATGTAATTGTAACTCCTCTGTACAGTATTCTCACAATAAAAAAAAATTTAATCCTTGAGGACTATCCTAAGCTGTCCCAACTTGGAATGTTTCTGATAAAAGTATGTGAGAGCAAACCTCTAGACAGGGTTCTTACATTAAAGGAGGCTCATCAAAACCCTGGGAGTCCTGATCAAAACCCTGTCACCCTAAATATGGTTTTAAATACCAATGTATTTGCCATCTACTTCTTCCAACTAAACATTCTTTCTCCGTGCCCGAGAAGCCAATCAATGCAGACACCCTGATACCTGTGTAGATTCCTGTTAAACTGATTCTCTGAACACACAAAGTCAATGTGGAACCCTAGATGAGGAAATAGTTTTAATTTTATTTTACTTATCCACTGGAGGGTGGGATTTGGTAAAGAAACCATGAGTCTTGGTTCTAAAAGAAATCTTGGGTCCACCATACAACACTGACCTCTATTCCTCAGCTGCCCTCCATAAGGTCACATCTCCCCCACTGTCTCCCTATCCCTAACCCCAGGGAATGGTCCTGATGCTCTCTCCAAAACACTTTGTCACTCAGATCCATCTAATCAGAAATTACCCATCACTGTACTTTTTTTCTCACACCTTCCCCTGCTCTGTTCTGTACTATAGAAAAGGTAGCTTCCAGGCTGCCTTGTCTTCTTAGTCTCCATTTAGGTTTGTTCAATGGGAGACAATGGCAGGAGACTGGAATGCACAAGCAAAGGGCAAACTGAGGGTCCTCTTCCTTCCCTACCTTGCATTTCTCCCAGCAACTGCATCTTCCCAGGATCCTGGCTTCTACCAAACAGCCCCATTGTGGTTTTCTAGGTCTGGTAACAGCTTCTGAGGTCTGGTAACACCATCTCTCCCTGTGTCTCTCTAGCCTTTCCTCCTGTTGCTAATCTCTGTGTCTCTCTCACTGCTCTATCGCTACAGTTCCTATATTCAATTCCCTTATATTCAATTCGCTATAGTTGAAATCTTAATGATCACTGATCATTAAGATGATCATTAGAGAATATATTCTCTCCAATATATGTGTTTGATGTTCTTGTGAGTTAGAAACCTAGCTGTATGGACAATTTGTAAACTAGATGGAGTAATTCAGCTTACTCACACTGTGGTTTCTGGAGGACTTTGTGGTTTTCAAGGCCTGGGGTTTAGCTGTTTCAGCATATCCATGTAACATTGAGTCCTGTACACATGTGCTACCTGAGGTAACCCTACACATAGCCTGGAGACTATGTGTTCAGGGATGGCTTTGTGTGGCCATCCTTGGCCAAATGCTACTTTTGTCTAAAAAGAACCAGAGAAAAGCAATGGGGTGATACCATCCTTGGACAGTGTGCTGTTACACTGTGGTCTGTTATTGCTTTTACACCCAGTGATGAGTCAGTGATTAGATCAATTGCTTTAAATAAAGCATAACCTCCATTTTCACCTTACCTGGCATTTTTCTGTGTCCTGCGGTATCAAAGAAGAACCTGAGGGGAGAACCACTAGAAACAGCTACTAGGTAATCATCTGAATATCTAGCTTGAACAAAATGATTTCTGATAGGACATGGGTCCATGTCAATCATAGTTATAAGCATGTATCCACCTAGAATGGAAGCTCTTATCAGAATCCTATTTCATTCATCCCATTGTCCCAACACCTCATGGATTGCGATCACATAAGTGGTGTACAGTAAATACTACTTGTATATTTTGATTTTTTTTTGCCAGTCCTGGGGCTTGAACTCAGGGCCTGGGCATTGCCCCTGAGCTCCTTTTGCTCAAGGCTAGCACTCTACTATTTGAAACACAGTGCCACTTCTGGCTTTTTCTGTTTATGTGGTGCTGAGGAATCGAATCCAGGGCTTCATGCATGTTAGGCAAGAACTCTACCACTAAGCCACATTCCCAGCCCTATTTTGACTTTTAAAAGGCAAAAAGAGAATACTTTATGTGGCTATTTAAAAAAAATATGTTCATTGTGTACTGTGAGAAGTTAAGGCTAGAAGCTATTATTTACCATGTTTAAGCTACAGGAATCTTTGGTCACTCTGGGGTATTTTTTGTTTTTGTTTTTTGTTTTTGAGCAATTTTTGTGATACAATGGTCCAAAAGGAAGATAATTGTCCTATTAAACAAACCAAAGGGGGGGGGAGTAAATCATATTTGTCTTCAAAAAGGTAGAAGTCATTTCAATCAAATTCCTTGCTGAAACCTAAATTTAGACAGTGAATTTCTACCTGGGCAAAGTATACTTACTTGTGAGAAGTAAATTATCGCATCATAAAGCTGTCTAGTGGGATTCTAGTTGTTTGAGGTGTTAAATACCCATGTCACCTTCAAAGAAAACTACTTTTGACATTTACTTCTTAGAAGAAAGGCAGGTACTAAAGTAGGCACTGCTGCTGGCCTGCGGCAAAAGCTGGGAAGCCCTGAAATTGTTGTTTCCTGCAGTCGTACCAGTACCCTGGGTCCCCTTTCACCTGCCCCTCAATCTCTGCTGCTAGCTCTCCCAGAACATGGTATACACTTTAGATATTCGCTTACATGAGCCACAGTGGCTGGTTATGGCTTAGCAACCTGCCTTTTCTGCAACAGACCCACATTTGCAGTAACCAAGTCGATCATGTCTTTCTCGAGGTTTAAAAAACATTAGATTGACCATTGAAACTGCAGATTGCTGGGCAAACCTCAAGATGTAAGTTAGGTAGCACAGAGCAGAGTCTTCTTGGTTTTTTTATTAATAAGATTTTTATTATTGTGAAAATACTGCACAGAGGAGTTACAATTACATGAGAAAGGTAATGAGTACATTTCTTATCAAGCATTGTTGCCTCCTCCTTTGCTTCCCCTTCCCATCCCTGATCTCCCATTTTCCCCCCACCCCACCTGACCCCACCCCCCCAACCCCCATCCCCGGCCCTCCGCCAAAGTTGTAAAGTTCGTTTTCGACATAACAACTTGTACATCTCATTGTTGCAATGGGTCTACCTGTATCCCTATTTAAACAATTTGTTTTTTCCCTTCTCCTCCACAAATTATACCAACATCAAATACAGTGAAAACAGGGGTTATACCATGTGGGAGGGACATACAAAGCAACAAAGAAATCATCTTATAAATATGTTAGAAACAATAGCATGAAAGAAAAACAATTTGAGTCCAAAAAAGTGAAGGACCTCTATGATGAGAACTTTAAAAACCTGAAAAAGGAAATCAAAACAGAACTTAGAAAGTGGGAAAACTTCCCTTGCTCCTGGATTGGAAGGATCAACATCGTGAAAATGGCAATACTTCCCAAGGCTATCTACAAATTCAATGTGATACCTCTCAATAGTCTAACCTCATTCTTCAAGGAAATAGAAGAGGCAATCCAAAAATTTGTATGCAACAATAAAAGACCCCGAATAGCAGAAATGATCCTTAATAGAAAGAACAGTGCTGGAGGAATATCAATACCAAATTTGAAACTCAACTACAAAGCCATAGTAATCAAAACAGCTTGGCACTGGCATAAGAACAGACCTCAGGACCAATGGAATAGAATTGAAAACCCAGAAATGAACCCACAGACCTATAGCCACCTAATCTTCGATAAGGGAGCTAAAAAAAAAAAAGAATGGAAGAAAGACAGCCTCTTCAGTAAATGGTGCTGGCAAAATTGGTTAATCACTTGTAGAAAACTAAAGATAGATCCTTATATATCACCCTG
>NW_012267248.1:7984677-7999163 GCF_000151885.1 Dipodomys ordii | reverse complement strand
CAGACACTCTGAAAACATTACAGGACGGAATAGGAGAAACCTTAGGTCTCCTTGGCACTAGCCAAAATTTTCTTAATAAAGACCCGGAGTCTTCTTGTTTGAAATGTACATCAAAGTCACAAGTGATGCTGAAGCAGTTGTGTGGGACCACTCCCTAAAAACTAAGGTGTTGGTGGTAGACTCTCTAAGAAGGGCTCACAGAGACAAAGTTAAAAGCTTCTGTATATGAGGTTTGCCTCTTTCTACATTGCCCAAACTTATCTTATCATCTAAATTTTAAGAATTAAGCAGTAGTCAGCCAAATATTTTTTGTTAAATAATTTTTCCTTGGTTTATCCGCCCCTCCCCACCCATGATTCTAAACTCATCAGGGCCATGGGTGGCACATAGAAGAAAAATTAAGCTACTTCTATGATCTTGAGTGTCCCCTGGCAGAAGGCCATGATACAGGCCTGGAGTATTGTTTGCTATGTCTACATCCGTTTTCCATCCTAGCCCTACCACTTAGTGCCATTGGAACTCTGAACAAAGGACTGGATCTGTATGATGCTCAGCATGCTAATCCTTAAAATGAAACCTGTCTCTGGTTCTGCCACCTTCAAGTACTATCCCCAAATCCTCTGAATTTTTGAAAAAAACAAACAAAGAAAGGTACTGCATCTATATATGACAAGGCTTTGAATTTGGGATCCAAGGTAAAGTTTCATCAAAGCTAAGAAGAAACTCCCTTACTCATTTTTAAATAAATACATCACTCACAATTTGCTTTCTTGCCAAGGCTGCTGCTTGAGTAGTTAGCCTAAATGATGGTGAGGATTTTCAAAACTGAAGTGGCGGTCATCCTTGTGCTCAAACTCATGGTCTGAACACTGTCTCTGAGCATTTTTGCTCAAGGCTAGCACTCTACCATGTGAACCACAGCTCCACTTCTGACTTTTTGGTGGTTTCATTGGAGATAAGAGTCTCATGGACTTTCCTGCCTGGGCTGGCTATGAGCCACTAGTGCCGGATCTCAGCCTCCTGAATAGCTAAGTTCACAGGTATGAGCCACCAGCACCTGACATGGCTGATTCTCTTTGACCTTGGGTTTCACTTGTGTCATTCCTTCCCCACCCCCACCAGATCCTAGGATTTTTTTTAAATTAGAAAACATACATGAAAGAAAAAAAAACCTGAGAAAAAGGAATTAAATCCATCCCTCTAAACTTGTCAGATTGATTAATTCATTTTACAATCCCCTCTTGCCACAAGAAAATGACATGTGACTTAGCAGTTCACTTAATTTGTTCAATAAACAATTTCAGAGTGCTAGGTGCTAGGACTATGAAGATGAATAAGACCACGTCCTCAGTGCGTGGAGTGGCCATTTGTGCCGATCTCTCTGCAGAGAAAATATTACAGATGGCTGAAAAACATCACGAGAGGGTTCAGAGCCTTGCTAAGGAGTCTACGCATTAGATCCGATGGGACATTGTGCTAAATGAGTTTTGCTTTTGAAATCACAGGCGGTTCCCTAAAAGACACAGTAAATGAGCTGTGACTGGGTGCAGACTAAGACACTATGTTCAGAATTTTAAGCATGAATAAAAATCACCTGAAAAGGGCTTGATTAAAAAAATTTAGTTAATTAGTTATTTAATTAATTAAAACATATCCTGGGTCTCCTCCCAGCTTCCAAAAGCCAGGGGTGGGGGGCGGAATCCAAGAATACAAGTACATCTTACCCATCTACGGGCAGTGATGCTATTGGTCTTTGAACCTGACTTATGTGATGAGGAATCAGGAAATGAGTTGAGATGGCCCTGACAAAATGTACTCTGAGAGCCTGCCAGGACCATTCACAATGCGAACGTGCATTTGAACCAGCACTGGAGCAGGCTTTACGAGGAGCAACACCACAAGTGGAGATAGCAGAGCAAAAGTCTGGATCTGAATTCAGATTTTAGCTTTGCCACGCACTAGCTTGATGACTTGGAACAGGTTTCCTACCTCTCCATTTCTTCATCTCAAACGTGTACAGAATAATGCCCGACTCCCAGGATTTTTACAAGAATAAAGCTAATGACGTAGATGAGAGGATTTAGTACTGACGCCAACACATAGTAGGTCCATAAAGGGTATTTACTTCTGCTGAAATATGACACTGACATTTAGAAAAGTAAATTTCATGGAAGGATGATTATAATAAATACCACATCCATGGTTGAAATCAAGTTGAAGAGGAGATGTTTTAAAGGTTAAATGAAATAATGCATGAAAAAGTCCCAAATAGGTACCTAGAATTTTTTAATAATTTATTTGTATTACCTCTATGTGTTGTACAAAGGAGTTTCTGTTCAACCAGTCAGTTTGTGAGTTCAATGCATCCTGACCTCTGTCACTCCCTTCATCCTTCTCCCCCACCCCTCCCAACCCCATCCCTCCCCTCAATTTACCGTGCTCCATTTTCACATATCAGGGGTACTTAGATTTCATAGGCACCTGGCAATTTTGACTTCTTCAGTCTTCTTATTGTGCTTTTATGTTTGCTGTTGTTTTTGTTTGCTTTCTACCCCTTCCTTCTTCCTACTTCTAATTGAGATTTCTGGGAAAGTCTCATGATGTAGATTGTAGATGTGCCAAGCAGAGTCAAATTTAAATTCTCACGAACTACATACTGTGTTTGTGGGTTCCCTCCGTTGTTTTGAAGGAAAGATAGGCTATGAGCCCACCCTCCACCCACAGAACATTCCAGCCCCTGATAGTCTCAGCCCTGAAGACTGCAAGGCATTGTTATTCCCCAACTAATAAATCCACCCTACCACCAAGTCGCTCCTTCCCCGGGTGATGAAAGGCAAGGGAAAACCTGCTGAAGTGTAACATTAAGGATCAGAAACTTGAACACGCTTTTTAGAATTCTATCAGAAAGATCATGAAAGCCACTTTGGTCAAACTCACTGTGCATGTAAAGGGCTTTTTGAACTTTTTACCTTTTGGTGATGCTTTTGATCTGCAATGCACAAGATCTCATTAAAAGCATATTATTTAGCTTAAACTTCGAACGCTTACCTTTTTTTTTCTTCCAGTAGCCTGGGGGCTTGGGGCGGTGTAATGCAGTTCATGCAAGCTTTATGTCAAGGGAACATGTCATAAAGTATCTGCCAGGGTATTGTTGCAAAGGTATGCTGGGGAGGGGTGGATTCTCCGCTCAGATGCTTTAGACAGCTTCTCAAGGTGAGGTCAGAACTCTCCCTCCCTTCCAATGAAGTGAATCCTAATTACTCAGGAATGCTCAGCCTGGGCTGGCTGACACCCAGGCCAATCAATCTTAGCCGAAGAGCCAGAGACACCTGGCTGTTTTAGAGCTGGGTGACTTTTTTAAGTCCAGTTAAATTAATTGTCCTGTTTCTCAACCCTCATACTGTCTTTAGAAACAAAGTGCAACTTAAGTTATAAGACCCACCACTGATTTGTGGCTTGCTTAGCTTTCCTTGCTGAACTGTGGCTGAGGTCTTACAAGGTAAAGCAAAGATTGTTAATGTGAACATGATGTGTATGTATAATCGTTTCCATTATTTTTATTATACTTGATATAGAGTTTATTGAACATGATTCTTTATATACCCCTATGTGGAAAATAGAATAACAGAGAACAAAACCTTCAGGGCACAGACCTGCTCAACTCTGATTAAGAACTACAGCAAATCAAGGAAAAATAGAACACTAAATCATGCTGGTTTGTTTCAAAGAGTGATATTTTTCCCCAAGATATATCACATTCTGTCTTCATGTAAATCTACACCTTTCTACCTCCATGATCAGAGTAATGATGGGATTGTAAGGACTCCAAGTCATTCTCATGATGCATTTCAAACTCAAGAAGTGAATTCAGAGGTTGGAGGTGCAGAATAATTCATAGGTCAATGTCGTGAAGGATCCAAAGCCCTGGTTTTCCTCCCTGGAATACTGCTGACTTAGAACCTCATGTAGCTTCAGATACCATAGCCATAGCTCAGCTAGAAACAGGAAGATGTAAAGAAGGGGTTATGTATCAGTCAAGAATCTCCAGAGAATCATCAGCATTGGGATAGATGTTTGCTTGGATAGATGGATGGATGGATGTACAGAAATACGTATGTATAGAGAAAGATCAAAATGTGTACAGAGAGAGAGAGAAAGAGAGACATTGAAAATATAAGGAACTGGCTGGAATGATGATGAGCACTAAGAAGTTCCATGATCTGGGCTGGGAATATGACTTAGTGATAGAGTATTTGACTAGCATAAATGAAGCCCTGGGTTCAATTCCTTAGTACCACATAAACAGAAAAAAAGCCAGAAGTGACCCTGTGACTCAAGTGGTAGAGTGCTAGCCTTGAGCAAAAGAAGCTCAAGAACAGGGACCAGGCCCTGAGTTCAAGCCCCAGGACTGATGAGAAGAAGAAGAAGGAAGAAGGAAGGAAAGAAGGAGGAGGAGGAGCAGGAGCAGGAAGAGGAAGCTGTTGTTCCATGATCTGCCTGCTGTCTACAAGATGGTGTCCCTGGACAACAAATCCAATGACCTGAGAACCAGATAAGCCAATAATATGAATCTTAGTCCAAAGGCAAAGGATAGGATGAGATGTCCAGCTCAAACCATGAGGCAGGAAAAAGGAGACAAGTCCTCCTGTCACCACCATTGTTCTATCCAGACCCTTAACCCATTAGGTGATATCCACCCACACTGGGAACACCAAACTTTGGAGAGAGATCTCTCATCAGTTCAAATGTTAATCTCATCCAGAAACTCCCTCACAGACATACTTAGAAGTAATGTTTAATCCAACCACATATCCCATGGTCCAGTTAACATATAAAATTAACCATCACAGGTGAGATCTTCCCCTCAATTCTTCTTTGTCCAGGTGATTCTATTGCAGACTCCCTCTTGTCTTACTGGTCAGAATTAGGATATATTTAATACAGCAGCAAAAGAAGCTTGGAAACTGGAAAGCAGAATGGCTATAATTGTTTGGACCAACAGCAGTCTAGCCATAGGAACAGGACAACTGGCAGCCCAAACAAAATCAGGGTTCCACTCACCAAAAAAACAAAAACAGAGAAGGGAAAAATTGGTATCAGGTAGATATTACTTGGCTTTTCATCATTGTGACAAAGTGCCTAAGATAAATAACTACAAGGAGGGAATATTTATTTGGGGTCCATGATTTCAGAGGTTTTAGCCCATGGTCAATTGTCTCTGTTCTTTTTGATCCTGTGAAGAGACAGAAGAACATCATGGCAAGAAGAATGTGGTGAGCAAATCTACCTACTTCATCATCTCTGGCTAGCAGAGAGAGAGAAAGAGAAAGAGAGAGAGGTTCCAGTATTCCTTTCAAGGGCACGCCCCCAAATGATCACCTTTGTTCCCACCAAGCCCCATCTCTTAAAGGTACCAAGAAAGTAAGCCCACCACTCCCAATAGTGCTAAGCTGGGAGCCAAAACTTTAAGTCATAAACCCTTGGAAGACACTCCAGATCCAAACCATAACAGCAGATAACTAACAGGAGTTGTTAGGGCAACAGAAAGTTCAGTATGCAATCATACACAAGACTAAAGGACTCATGAGGGTAGACAGAGACTTCTTGATGTCTTGATTTCTTCTGATAAGGATTAGGATTTATTAGCTTTGAGAATGCACCAAAGTATAATTCTGGGTGTTTTGTTGTTATTATTATTGTTTTTGTCAGTCGTGGGGCTTGAACTCTGGGCCTGGGCTCTGTTCATGAGCTCTTCAGCTCAAGGCAAGCACTCTACCACTTGAACCACAACTCCTCTTCCAATTTTCTGGTGGTTAATTGGAGATAAGCATCTCATGGACTTTCCTGCCTGGGCTGGCTTTTAACTGCAATCCTCAGATCTCAGCTTCCTGAGTAGCTAGGATTACAGGCATGAGCCACTGGTGCCTGGCTGATTCTGGGTTTTTTGAAAGACCTTTAACCGGGGAATTATGCCATCAGCCTCTCTCAGAGAAGAGACCAAAGCTGCTTTTCTTCCTCCTGTGAGCAAGAGCATGGAAGACATGCAGTATTCTACCAGACTCTCTATGTGACCACGAGCCTCCCATCACTTTTGCACCAGGGTTAAATTATTCTTTCTTTTCCCTTTGTTTCTCAATCCTCACAAAAAGGAAATTCTAAAGCCGTCCAGAGGAACAACTGTCTGGTCTTAGTTTTAAGAATCAGTTCCCTGGTTTTCACACGTGGATGTGTAAAATAGTTTGCATGTCTAAGAAGCCAGGTAGAAGGAAGGTGCAAAACTCCTACATAAACTCCAGAGCATGCCCTCAAATAAATTACCTAAAAGTAATTTCCTTCACTAAAATGTCTCATGTGGCATTTGACTAATAAGGTCTCTAAGTTCAATGCATTATCCAGTAGCACCATCCCTCAGAGCAACAGGAGTCTCTGAAGAAAAAAAATTTTTAAACTTCACAGTAAATTAAGTACAATTAGCAGAGCAAACATCAACACTAGCAGACCAGTAAAGAAGTAATCACTCAGCCTTCATTCTCAATGCCCATTAAGTCTTGAACCATTTCTCAAATCAGTGATCTCTATAAGTGATCATCATCATGAACGCCTGCCTAAATTAGGGAATCCTCATTAGAGTACCATAATGATATTAAGCTTCAGCCTTGGCTAAAAAGTGGAGGTAATAAAGCTTTCTGAGAAGTGACAGCTTATATTTTTGATCCACACAATAAAAATGTAGCTTAAGTACTTTCTAATGCTTTGATAAGCTAGGCTTTTGGAAATGTTCCTTTAAAGAATTTCTGTGGATAATGCACATAAAGAGCTGGAAGGGACCTGTATATCTGTTCTCTCTTTAACAAATGAAAAGACTATACATGTGAGATAATTTGCATAATGCCTTATACCTAGTTAGTTGCAGAACTGGCTTAACATATAAAATATAGTCAGAAATGAGCTTTACAATGTCAGAAATCTAAACATAGCTGCATTTCTCTGCTTTGGCCAATTCCAATGGGTACCTGGGCACATGAATGGAACTATAACAAAGGAGCCAAGTTCACAGATTCTTTGATACCAAACTTCCAGCCTCCAGAACAGTGAGACAACACAGTACTTACTCAAAGCTACTCAGTTGTCTGATGCTTTGTTATGACTCCGAGTTAATGCATCTGAGGGGGAGCCAAATTTCAGGCTATCTAGTTAAATTTGAATTTCACATTAACAACAAATAACTTTGGTCATGTTAGTATAGCCCATTATTAGTATTAGCCCATGTAATTAGGATAGCCTATGCAATATTTGTGAGATGTACTGTGTTCAAATGTCTTCTTCAATAATGACATTAATCATGTTGGATCAGGGCCCATCCTAATGAATTCATTTTAGCTAACCACATCTCCAAACACCTTACCTCCCAACAAGGTCATATTCTGCAGTTCTGAGTGTTAGGACTCCAAAACATGATGAGAAGGTATCATTTTACCAAAAAAATGAATAATCAGTGAGAGCTACATATAACACTCTGTGTGTGTGTGTGTGTGTGTGTGTGTGTGTGTGTGTGTGTGTGTGTGTGTGTGTGTGTGTGTGTGTGTGTGTGTGTGTGTGTGTTGGTCCTGGGTCTTAAACATAGAGCCTGGGCACCATCCCTAAGCTTTTTTGTTCTAAGCTCGTACTCTTACCACTTAAGCCACAAGTCCATTTCTGGCTTTTGGTGGTTAATTGGACATGAGTCTCATAGACTTTCCTGCACGAGCTAGCTTTGATGCACAATCCTCAGATCTGAGCCTCCTAAGCAGCTGAGGTTACAGGTGTGAACCACTGGCACCTGGCTTGTAGCATACTTCTAAGGACAAGAGCTTATAAAAGGTCTACAGAGCCTTGAGGACCTTTCACTCAGGCACAAGTGGTCATCTGTTTTAATGAGAGATCCACAGGGTCACTGACTTACACGGTTTTTCAGCTTTACCATGGTATCAAGGAAATATACATTTACTAGAAAGTGTTGGTGGAATGTTTGTTGTTGCTATTGTTTGTTTTTTTATTTTCAAGTAGTTATACAAACAAGTTTCAGTTCAGCGTGTCAATTTATGAGTGCAGGCTGTACTTGGAATTTTGGATTTGGATCTTTTCCTGAGCTCTGAGCTCACAATTCCTCTGACAATTCTGGGTGTGGTACTGAGTCAGACACAGCTCCCGGTCAGTCCCCTTCATGACCATAAGGGAACACTGTTGGAAGTCTGCAGTATGCTGTATGGCTAAGCTAGAACATGTAATATGTCAAGTATAGTTGTTTTTGGTTTGTGTTATTTTCAATTTGCTAAGAGCTTAGCAGGATGTTAACTGTGTGGTAAGTCAAGGAGTATTTGTATTTCTATAGGACCTAGATTCTCTCCTTCTTGATTTTTTTTTCTCCAAATGAGCCCATCCTGCTACTTAATAGTACCCATCTAGGAATCGTTCTTGGACGTTGCTCTTAGTCTCTGTTCTTAGGTTCAGTACTAGATTTCTGGAAAGGAATGTGAGTCCCTTCCCTAATGCTCTGCCCCAGTTGGTTGCTAACATTCCTTAGCAGGACACGGTGGACTGCAGCCTCTGCCCCTCCCATAGAGTCCCCTTGTCCTATTTCTTCTGTGTCCAATCTAGTGACTTTGTCCTCTCTGATCATAACAGTAGTCTTGATAAGATGTGCACAGGAGGGCTGTTTCATTAAGGCAGATTCACTTCCTGCTTGAAGTCTGAGTCGAAAGTGCACCTGAGAATTGAGTGTTGGATGATTTTCAAAATTTGTATTATTAAGTAGTAGTACAAAGAGGTTACAATTCCATAAGTCAATTTCTGAGTACAATGCGTCTTGATCAATGTCACCCCTTCCTTGGTTCTCCCCCATTTCCTCCCACCCATCTCAACCCTCAACTTATGTAGTTCTGTTTTTACATAATGTACATTGACTATAATGACTACATTTGCTCACTCTTCCTCCCTTCTTTCATATGGATGGTTATTTCACAGCCCAATGTATGAGGGCTCCACAGAAGACCCAGATATGTCAAATGATTGCTCAGTGACTTACACACATAAGACATTCTACAAAACTAGCTTAATATAGAGGGAGTCTACATATTTCCTGTAAAATAAGAAATATAGATAAATGAGAAGCAAATTGCTTTCAGACCAAAGTCTAATGGTTTGAACTCAAACCCTGGATGTTGGCAGCAGATTTAGACTTCTTCAGATTCCCAGTATTACCTGAAAAAACAAAAAAGATGCAGACTTGACCTGACTTAAAAAGCTGGTTCCTCTGATTGGTAATGACTTTGGACAGTGACTTGGATGTGCTTGGTTGACTTGTAATATTTTCTACAAATATTGCACTCAATGCTGTAAGGTGCCCCTAATTAGAATGTTTAATCACCTAGATTTATACATGATAGATAGGGAAGGAAAAGCTTACTACAATATTATAGGCCTGATGCCATTAATATGGCATGTTAGCGATCCTGCTCTAAGAAGTGTTGATAAATTAACAAGATCTCATCCCTTCGACCTAAGATGTTAAAATGGTCTCAGAATAAAGAATGTCAAACTTGCTAAACAAGAAATGAATTATAAGAAATGTACGCATTATCCTGCCCATGCAATTGTAACCCCTCTGTACAGTTTGTTCACAAAAATTAAAAAAAAAGAAATGAATTATATTTCCCATCTTACATTCCCACACAACGGAGAACTATTATTCACAACTAACATTTTAAGCAATAAAATTGATTTATCTTATTCTTTATCTAATGTTTTTTTTGTCTTCTATTTGGAAAGAATTTAAATGTGTGGTATAACTTCTAGATGAAAAGCTCTTTAAAAGCCTCCACAATCCCAAGGCTTCTGAGTCAGGAGAGACTGAGATTATTATTGTTTTGGGCTAAGATGTATGCAATACTAAAGCAAAAAAGATTAAATTTGACCTTCAAAAATGTCTTAAAGTTTCAGACAGATCAAAGTAAGGATTTCATTTGGATTAAGGAAATATGTAATTTCAAATTCAGTTTCACAAAGCCACCTTTCAGGTTGATTGAGCTGCACTGTCAAATTATTTTGACTCTGATTCTGATAAACAATCTTTCTACAAAAAGACAAGAGATCAAAAGATACACCTGAGTCAGTCATAATGTGTAAATTCCCATTTCTGGAGTTTTTCTTTAGTGATATCAATTTCCTAAAAAGTCAGCACTTCTTGCCCAATGAAGCTATAGTGCAAGATAAAATGAAAATCTTAAAATCCTAACCTAGCTCAACAACAATACAAAAATAAATTACTAAGCTAGAGTTATGTGATATTTGGTCTTAATGTATCAGCCATGCCCAGTATAGAATTTTAAAAATCTTATCTAGACTTGAGAGGGAAAAGGCCTGTATTCCTAGCTACTTAGGAGGCTAAGAGAATTGTGGATTAAAGAACAGCTGAGCAAAAAAAAATGTCTAATAAGGCCCTATCTCAAATCAACTAGCAAAAATCCAGGATTGAGGCATGGCTCAAGTGGTAGAGCACCAGCTAGGCAAGCAAGTCAAGCAAGGGCAAAGTCCTAAGTTCAAGCCTCAGGACTACAGGGGAAAAAATGATGTTTTATAGTCATTGTTGATATAATCTACCAAATAGATGAAATATATACTCAAGAAGCAGATCTTTTGATTAAATGTACATTGCAAAAATCAGTGTTTACTTGAAAAATGAACCAAAAATCCACAGAGGTAAATCAATTCTAATATTTTAATAAAAAGCCTCTCTCAATTCTGTAACTATAAATGACATGCCTTCATACAGTCATTATTGATATCAAAATATAATTAAATACCACAAGGCACCAATTGCTCATGCCTGTAATCCTTGATACTCAAGAGGCTGAGATCTGAGGATCATGGTTCAAAGCCAACCCAACCAGAAATGTCTATGAGATACTTATCTCCAATTAGCCACCAAAAAGCCCAAAGTGGAACTGTGGCTCAGTTGGTAGAGCTCTAGCCTTGAGCAAAAAAAGCTCAGGGACAGTGCCCAAACCCTGAGTTTAAGCCCAGAAATGGCACAATAATAACAACAACAACAATAATAATAATAAATAATATCAGTATACATATTAAAGATTATTTTAATTTTAAAATGTTTTTGATTTTCAGATAGAATAATAATACCTGATGAGTATTTTTTAGAGTAAGAAAATTAGCTTCAGGAAGGAAAGAATTGATAGAAAATATTGAAATGCTTTAAATGCAATAATAAGATTCATGAGTCTATCTGGACAAGCCATATGGAAGCACCAGGTGGTGCAGTGTTCTCTCCTCCCCCAGCCCACCCCCACTCACCTACCTCCTCCCACATCAATTCCAGAGAAATAAAACCACTGAAAGATAGTGGGGTTTGATTGATTGATTGTTGTTGTTTTCAGGTAGGAAACTCACCAAAATCAATTTAGCAATGAAAAACATATGAACTTACAAGTGTGTCTTTCTCATCTTTACTATTTTTATTACTATCACTTTTATATTATTTTATTGATTTATTTCATCAACAAAGACATAATAATTAACAGAAATACCAATAAAAATAAGCCATTGAATATTGCGTACACTGATGAAACCGTGTTATTTTTTCAAAATACACAGCAAATATTAGTTGCATTTCTTATTCTATACTATATTTCATATCTGTCAGAGACATTTGAATGTATTTATAATTACCAGTGAATGTGATGAACTCAAAGGAAATATTATGTGACACAAAATTCTGAACATTCTAGAGATACAGATTTTCCAATATTTTTTAAATGACTTCTTTGCCAACCTAATAAAAAGCAATCCATTTTTAAAATACTTTAACAGAAGTCTTCATTCATAGCTTAGAGTTGGTGATTGTTATGATGCTTTAGAAATAGCCCTAAAACTAAAGATATATTTAGCCTAAAACTAAATGTATCTTTAACTTCAACTTACTGAAGGAACCCTTTTTGTTTACTGGAGTGAATCAAACCCATTTTGGAGTTACCCTAGTTGACTAAGTACTGGCGATCAGTAAGTTAACCAGCACTTTCCACAGAATATTTAGCATCTATTGATCACATGAACAACCCAAATGGGAATTTAGCATCCTTTTCTCTGAAAATCACACGTTAGAAAAAAAGTGAATTCTAGTCCCAGTTTTGCCACTTACCTATCTGTGCCACCTTAAGGAAATTATTTAAACTCTTTTTAACCTTCTTCCCTCCAAATGAAACACTAAGGAAAATGAAGTGTGCTAAGATTCCATGCTGTGCTTAAATTCTACTCTAATATCATGAAACATAGTAAAGCATTTTAAGGTCAATTACAAAATTTAAGCTAAGAAAAATCCCTATAATGGTGATCATCCCTATCTCCCCTGATAAATGGAACCTGGAGTCCCAATCACACAAGGAAAAGGTTCCAACTGTAGCCTTTGCTTTAGAATTTGTTGGCTTGCCCTGGCTAAGTGATAATTAATTAGCCACCTGTCTGGACTGTTTTGCTCACTTTGTCATAGGGACTCCTCATTAGCAAATATCTTAACAGATTCCAGCTCCAAGAAACTACCACTTAAACTCCCCCTGGGAGTGAGAGCCTTGACTTTTGAAGTATAGTCTCAGATGTCAGTGGCTCATGTCTATAAATCTAGCTACCCAGGAAGCTGAGCTCTGAGGATCCTAGTTAGAAGCCAGCCTGGACAAGAGAATCTATGAAACTTTTATCTCCAATTAGCTATCATACAGCTCAAAATGGAGCTGTGGCCTCAAGTAGTGATGTGCCAGCTTTGAGCAAAAAAAAGCTAAGACAGTGCTCAGGCCCTGAGTTCAAGTCCCATTACCTGTACCAAAGATAAAAAATAAGGGTCACATACCAATATTCCAGTCAATTGAAGTCAGTATATATGACAGTGGTCCCATGAAATCATAAGGCCTGATGATGTAGGGCTTGTCTTTGTATAAGTACACTCTGTGAAGTTCATACAGAGTAAAAAAAAAAACCCACCAAATGGCATTTCTCAGAATATAATCCATTGTCAAGCAACACATGACTGTAAATATTATGCTACTTAAATTGATCTTGTAAGTATTAAATCTCATTTCTCATAATAGGTTCTATATTTAAGAAAAAACTTAAGTTATTCCTTTATATTTGAGCAGCATTATGTCTCTTAACCCCATTAGATTGCAAAAGCAAAAATGTATGACTTCCTCAAATTTGAGAATGATTATATATAATATATTTGTATTATATGACAAATAATGTAACAACATATATAAAATATGTTAGGTATCATATACTATATATTATATAATAACACATATAATATACAATATATACAGAATATGTATTATATTATTATATTATGTTATAAATAATATATTTTATATTGTATTTGCATATAATACAATAATATATAAGATATAATGTTAGATATTATATATTATATAATAACATATATGATACACAATGTTTTTTTATTGTGAAAATACCTACAGAGGGGTTACAATTACATGGGCAACATAATGAGTACATCTCTTATCAAGCATTGTTGCCTCCTCCTTTGCTTGCCCTTACCATTCTGTCCATGCTCCCCCACACCGCCCGCCCCCCGCCCCCTCCTATCCATCCCCCTACCCCCTGCCAAAGTTGTAAAGTTCATTTTTCAACATAACGTCTCCTACATCTCATTGCTGCAATGGGTTCACCTGAATCCCTATTTAAACATTTTTTTCCCTTCCCCTCACCAAATTATGCCAACATCAAATACAGTGAAAACAGGGTTTATACCGTGGGGGAGGGACATACAAAGCAACAAAGAAATCATCTTATAAATATGTTAGAAACAATCGCAAGAAAGAAAAAAACATTTGAATACTTATCTTAGGGTTCATTTCACCTAACATCAACTTATCTGACCATTTCTACTTGTCTCAGACATATAGTAGTTATTGCAAGTAAGGGAAACCATGGGACCTATGTTTCTTTGGGCCTGACTTACTTCACTTAATATAATTTTTTCCAAGTCTTTCCATTTCCTAACAAATGGGGCAATGTCATTCTTTCTGATGGAGGCATAGAATTCCATTGTGTATATATACCACATTTTCTTGATCCATTCATCTACTGAGGGGCATCTGGGTTGGTTCCATATCTTAAGTATGGTAAAAAAAAAATACTGCAATAAACAAAGTTGTGCTGGTAGCTATAGTATTTTCTTGTTTGTGAGTATTTGGGTAAATGCCCGAAAGTGGGATTGCGGGGTCATAGGGGAGCTCTATGTGGAGTCTTTTGAGGAACCTCCATACTGCTTTCCAAAGTAGTTGAACAACTTTACATTCCCACCAACAATGAGTAGGCTTCTCTTTTGTCTATATCCCCTCCAGCATCTGTTGTTATTAGAGTTCTTGATTATAGCCATTCTAACTGGAGTGAGGTGGTATCTCAATGTTGTTTTGATTTGCATT
>NW_012267248.1:7945458-7984497 GCF_000151885.1 Dipodomys ordii | reverse complement strand
GAGACCCTTGTCTGTTGTATGGCTAGTGAAGATCTTCTCCCAATCTGTGGGCTTTCTATTGATCTTGCTAGCTATGTCCTTTGCCATGCAGAAGCTCTGCCGTTTCATGCAATCCCATTAGTCCAACCTTTCTTTGATTTGTTGTGTTTCTGAGTCTCTATTAAGAAAATTTCAACCTGTGCCAAGGAGACCTAGGGTTTCTTCTATTCCGTCCTCTAATGTTTTCAGGGTGTCTGCTTTGACTCTGAGGTCTTTGATCCATTTGAAGTTGATTCTGGTGCAGGGTGATATATGAGGATCTAGCTTTAGTTTTCTAGAAGTGATTAACCAATTTTTTTATTGTGAAAATACTGTACAGAGGGGTTACAATTACATGGGCAAGGTAATGAGTACATTTCTTATCCAGCATTGTAGCCTCCTCCTTTGTTTCCCCTGCCCTTCCTATTCTCCCCCTGCCCCCACTACCAAAGTTGTAAAGTCCGTTTTCTCATTGTTGCAATGGGTCCACCTGGGAAAAAACAAATCGTGATTAACCCAATTTTGCCAGCACCATTTACTGAAGAGGCTGTCTTTCTTCCATTCTATTTTTTTAGCTCCCTTATCACAGATTAGATGGCTATGGGTCTGTGGGTTCATTTCTGGACCTTCGGTTCTATTCCATTGGTCCTAAGGTCTGTTCTTGTGCCAGTACCAAGCTGTTTTGATAATTATGGCTTTGTAGTAGAATTTGAAATTTGGTACTGATATTCTTCCAGCACTGTTCTTTCTGTTAAGGATCGTTTTTGCTATTTGAGGTCTTTTGTTGTTGCATATGAATTTTTGGATTGCCTCTTTTATTTCCTCGAAGAATGAGGTTGGAATAATGATAGGTATCACATTGAATTTGTAGATAACCTTAGGAAGTATTGCCATTTTCACGATGTTGATCTTTCCAATCCAGGAGCATGAAGGTTTTGCCACTTTCTAAGTTCTGTTTTGATTTCCTTTTTCAGGTTTTTAAAGTTTTCATCATAGAGGACCTTCACTTCTTTGGTTAAGTTAATTCCTATGTATTTTATTTTTTGTGGGGCTATTACAAATGGAGTTGCTTTCCTGATTTCAGCCAGGATTTTGTCATTGTTGCACACAGAAAAGCATTGATTTTTGAGGGTTAATTTTATACCCTGCTACTTTGCCAAAGTTTTGAATTAGCTTGAGCAATTTGTGAGTGAATAATATATATAATATATGTTAGATATTATATATTATATAATAGCACCTATAATATATGATATATTATATGTAGTATATGTATTATATTATTATATTATGTTATAAATATATTGTTTATATATTGTATTTTCATATAATTAATAAATTAATATAATATGTGTTATATGTTATATATGTAATAATATATTATACTATATAATTATATATAACATATTTGCATAAGTATTCATGGGATATGTTTAATGGACTAAATGCAGCACTATGTTGCTTTTTCTTTATAGACAAGGGATTTCGTTCCTCCTTGGTTGTGCATTTTAAACAATATTTTTAAAAGACTTTCATGAGGGATGGATCCTTAATTAAGACTCTTAAATGAAAGCAATAAATACACTTTATTAGCTATACTACCTTCTTCTTTAGTCAAAGGACAACAGACTGCTAGTTAACTGATCATGAAATATTAATTAAAAAGTAAATATAGATGATAGAAGGAATCTCATGACTATGGGAGCTCATTTTTCCTGCACACTGGATTTTTTCCTGCATACTTAAAGTCATATGCACACAAATTTGTCACCATCTGGAAAACTAGAGGATCTTACAGTTTTCATACCAGAGTCTCATGCAATAACAGGAAGTTACAGTCTTTCCTGCACCAACATTTAGACCCCCCTGCAAGGCTGGTGGCTCACACTGTAATCCTAGATACTCAGAAGGCTCAGATCTGAGGATTGTGGTTCAAAGCCAGCCTGGCAGTGGAGCTGTGGCTCACTAGCTTTGAGTGAAAAAACTAAGGCACAGACAGTGCCCAGGTCCTGAGTTCAAGCACTATGACCAACAAAGAAAAAAAATGAATAAATGAAAACCTCCCTTGAACAACTGAAACCAGAAAGCATGCCTGAGATGAGCACTCTCAGCATACCAGCCTCTACAATCACTACCAAAGCCCTGCATGGAAAGAGTCACCCTACGAACAACACAAGGCTGCAACAAACTGTCTACTGGTATGCACCTATCATTAACCAGAACCTTCTATAAGTTTTCATTATTTCATTTCCTCCTGATTTTACTTCCTCTTGATATTTTAGCCTGTCCCCTTAATTGGCTTGGGAATGGTTAACTTAAATTAAGGGTGGGAGGGGAATGTTTGTGAACATAAGAAAAACAAGCTTGAATGCTTTCTCTGGTAGCAAAACTGGCGTTAGGCACAATCTCCTTGGGAAATTCTAATACTGGTCTCCTTTGTTGGAAGAAACCCTAAAAAAGAAGACAGGAAAATACCTTCACCTTCACGTGCAAACAACAGCAGAGATAAATGTGACTCAGGTCTTACTGGCAAACTATGGGCAAGCCAGAGCCATCAACCAGTCATTCCTAAACTTTCCAGTGCATTCAAAATCCCTAGGGCCATGTTGCTAAAATGGAACTTCTGACTTTGCAAGCCTGGAGCAGTGCCAATGCTGATATTTCTAACTTCACTGGAAAGAGCAAAGCCATCTCCTTCTCTCCCGGATACCCTGAAAATCTGACTTTGTCCAATAAAAGAAGGGGTGCAGAACCTTGACTGAAGGCTAAAAGATTATTTTACAAGATGACCTTCTATAGTTAGAGATTCCCAATGACTTTTTAAATTCTTTGTCACTTGCAATGTCGTTTACATAATAAAACCAAAAAAAGTCTTTGAAAATTTTTGTGAAACAACTTTTGACATCAATGATAATCCCAAGATGCTTTTTACTTTCTAGAATTTTGTTTACTTTCAAATTTGAACGGGATTGGGGATTTTAGTTTTCTCCTGGTAAATAATTTATTTTCTTTTAAAAGCTATCTCACAGGGCTTCTTTTGGTGTTAAGAGCTACAAATTTTAACTCATATACAGATTTGTGTGACCATCACTGTAATTAGGATAGAGAATATTTCTACTACTGAAAATCAAAACAAAAAGGTCCCTACATGTTTCGACCTTTCTTTTCCCTCTTTTCTCTAGTTCTCCCATGTACACTTTCATTTATTTTAAAAAAAATGACTTAAAAATGAAGCTAAGCATTGTTTGGGGACACTTTCCAGAAAATTTACCTTCTCCCTAAAGGAACAGAAAACACAAGTATAGAGATTCTAAAGCTTGCCACAACTACAGCAAATCAAAGATGGCAAATTGGATCTGGGCCATACAACTGAATCAACACAGGTCACTTGCAAAAGGATATGCTTCCATAGCACACTATAGGAGTTAGTGGTGCAAACAGTCACACCTGTTGGGCAGAAAGTTTGCTCAGCTTCCTTCCTTAAAGTGTCAGTCAGCTTCCCATCCTTGTGATGGAATATCTAAGCTAGTCAACTTTAAAGGAAGAAAGGATTCTTCTGGCTCAAAATTTCAGGGATATTACTCCATAGTCACTTGAATCTCATTGCTTTGGGGCCTCTGGTGGCCCATTACTTTAAACAGAAGCACATGATATAGTAGCTGCTCACAGCTGGTATCTGAGAAGCAGAGAGAGGAGTTGGGGTCCCAGTATCCCCTTCAAGGTCACACCCCCAATGACCTAACTTCCTCCCACTAGGTCCCGCCTCTTAAAGATTCCATCTCTTCCCAATGGCATCATTGGTTGTCAACCAAGCCTTTAGCACATGGACTTTAGGGGGACTTTTTAGATCCACACTACAGCACTGCAGCTAAGAGATGCACTTCAATATTCTCTTTATTGAATCGCCAATCAACAATGACAATAAATACTAATCCTTAAGATTGGAGGGCAAAACACCTAGCTGCAGGAGAACTGCATCTGAGAGCTTCAACATAGATTACTAGCAGAAGCAGATATGAGTTAGGTTTCTGCTTTTAGGGCAGTGGTAACTGTGAATCTGTACCCCCAAAAAAGTTTCCAGTCACAGAAAAGCTGTCAGATTGTTAAATTATTCATAGTAACAACTGCAAGTTAAAGAATAAACCTTCAGGAGATGACAGAAAAGGTTTAATTTGGGGACCATTGCCAGCCCTGTATACTTGTAACTCCGTTCATGTCACATAACTAAAAGTCTTGTAATACCACCTCTGATTTATGGAAGAAAAAAAAAGATGATATTACTGAAAAGACCCATTACTCTTGTGCCTCCTCATATAGTTCAGTGTTAAGTACTCTGCAAAACGGAATCCTTGGTGGAATGCAATTCTGTAATTCAATTGAGAGATCCTGCTAATGTCCCAGTCTGCAAGAACATAGCTTAAGGGTTTAGGTTTAGCAGGAAATCTTACAACCCAGAGACAGAATTACAACCTGCCTTCTCAGACAAGGAATGAGGAAAGGGTGTTAGCAAAGTGATATTAGATCATCATTAAGACTTGAAAACAAAAATTAAAGGATTATAAAGTTCAATTTGTATCTATGAGAAGGTAAAGAATGAGTAAAAGACAATAGAGGGACAAAATGTTGATCATTATTGCAGCTGATGATTAGTATAGACATGAGAGGTAGGTTACTCTGTCCTTTTTCAAGTGCCCCTAATAAAAAGTTTTAAAACAAGAAAAAGGAGAGGATGTCACCAAAAAGTACTATGATGGGAAAATAAGGATTCTTAAAACTTAGAAGATGTAAATATTTCTTATTTACTGTAACAAATGTCCATAAGATAAATATTATATAATAATTTCTACGTGGTTGCAGGTCAATTAATTGGTATAAACTGAAACTTACTGTCTGTTCTGGAGTAATATGCTTCCATAGCACACTAAAGGAGTTTGTTATGCAGTGACCTGAGGATTTGTGTGATTCATGATAACGTTTGTGTGTGTGTGTGTGTGTGTGTGTGTGTGCGCGCGCGCGCTCGCGCATGTGTGGGCTATACAGACAAGCTGTTGTCACTCTTAACAATGACAAATCATTGTCACTCCATGATTCTTAAAAGTCTGTGCTTGGGAACAAACAGGTTAAACCTTATATATGGAAGGTTTATTTTGGCTCAGATATTTGTATATGATCAGTTGGCCTCATTGCTTTGGGTGTGGATCACATGATTGAGCAAAGCTCATGATGGCCAGGAGATGGAAAAAAAAAAAAAAACAGGAAGGGTCCTGCCTGAGTCCTGGATAAGTTTGGCCTAAGTCTCTTTCCATACGTAGGTATCTAAACTTGTCTTGGTAAATACTGAACTGCAACTTAATATGCAAACATAATGAAAATTAGGTGTATATTCTTGTAACACATTATTTGAATCTTAATCATATCAATTAAGCTTCAGCCAATCAGAAGTTGCCAACGCTGAAGACTATAAAAGGCAAGGCAAGTGCTGACTGCAGCCAATCAGGTTGTTCGTATGTGTCCCTTCCTTTTCCTGTCTATAAATACAAACTGTACTTAGTAGGGCAGGGCATTCCCTACCAACTTTCAAGATTTAGTTCTAGAACCTTCTTCTTGCTCAAATAAGCCTTAAGTTTAACTCAACTCTGATTGTCCTGTTATGCTTTAGATGAAACTAGGAAGAAAGGCTTTCTCAAAATAGATAAAACTGTAATTCCAACAATAACTCATAGAAAATGAACAGGAAATAAAATTAGCAGTATGGTCAATCAAAGCTACAGGACCTGAAGTTTCAAAAAGAATTTTTACATAGGTCCCATGGTTTCCCTTATTTGCAATAACTTGTATATGTCTGAGACAAGCAGAAATAGTCAAATAAGTTGATGCTAGGCGAAATGAACCACAAGATAAGGACTCAAATGGTTTTTCTTTCTAACATATTTATTAGATGTTTCTGACATATTTATAAGATGTTTCTAACATATTTATAAGATGATTTTTTTGTTGCTTTGTATGTCCCTCCCCCACAGTATAACTCCTGTTTTCATTGTATTTGATGTTGGTATAATTTGTGGATGGGAAGGGAAAAAACAAATTGTTTAAATAGGGATACAGGTGGACCCATTGCAACAATGAGATGTATGAGATATTATGTTGAAAAACGAACTTTACAACTTGGGAGGAGGAGTGGGGGATGGGAGGGCAGGGATGGTAAGGGGAAACAAAGGAGGAGGCAACAATGCTTGATAAGAAATGTACTCATTACCTTGCTCATGTAATTGTAACCCTTCTGTACGGTATTTTCACAATAAAAAACTTCATAATAAAAAAGAATTTTTAAAATATTTTTTCAATACATATTTCTTCTAAAAATCTTTCCTGAGCATCTTATTCTTCCAGCTTGGAGACCATGGAGATTTGGGCATGGATAGGTACTACTGAAGAATATACCTCAGTGACTTCTCAAGGTCCAGTATATACTTGATGTAACCTTCCTTCCAGACATGGTAAGCAAGGCTGGGGCTGGTTTCTAGATGCCATAGTAAATTACAAGTTTGCAAATGGCTCCCTCCTGCACCTATCCTGTCCCTGTATTGTGCAGCAGTTTGTATCTTGATCAACCCATGGATGGAACATTCATGGGACAGATTAATCTACCTAATGTGCCATGAAATGCCTGGCACTGTCTTAAGCAATCCAAGAGACATGTTGACCTGTTCTGCTCCATAACTATGTTGATCTATCAGGCTCTGGAGCCATATTCTTCTGGTTGTTACCCCTGACAGTCACAGGGGAAAAGAAATCTCTGAGCAACTCCTGGCTCACCTGTCTTCCCAGTCCATTCAGCTACACATCCTTCCTTTATTTTTGCCAAAGCAATTTCCCCTACATCTCAGTCAAAGCCTACTTACTCCTTAACAGGCAAATAAAGGAAGTGATCTCAAAAGAATTAGGGTGCTCTTTTTTTGCCAGTCCTGGGGCTTGAACTGAGGGCCTAGGCACTGTCCCTGAGCTTCTTTTGCTCAAGGCTAGTGCTCTACCACTTAAGCCAGCACCATTTCCAGGTTTTTCTGTTTATGTGGTACTGAAGAATTGAACCCAGGGCTTCATACATGCTAGGCAAACACTCTACCACTAAGCCACATTCCCAGCCCTGGGGTACTTTTTTTTAGGAGAACATGAGCTAATTTTAACAATGTGGGGTTTGTTGTACATGTTACTAAGTTCACAACAATATTACTACATATTTAACATTGGGTTCTTGGTGGCTGCTAAGTGATTTTGTATATCTAATTTAATTAGCCATATCAAACTTAACTAATTTATTAAATTAAGTAAAAGCTGTGTCCTTACCATGCACCACAAAATACATGTGAAAATATAATTGTAATAAAAATGCAGCGAGGGCTGGATGCAGGTGGCTTATGCCTGTAATCTTAGCTACTCAAGAGGCTGAGATCTGAAGATCACAGTTCAAATCAGCCCAGGCAGGAAAGTCCATGAGAGACTCTTATCTTCAATTAACTACCAAAAAAAGCCAGAAGTGGAGTTGTGGCTCAAATGGTAGATTTCTGGCCTTGAGCAAAAACTCTCAGGGATAGCTCTTAGGCCCTGAGTTCAAGCCCCAAGCCCCAGGATCAGAACACACACACACACACACACACACACACACACACACATACGCACACATACAAAAGTAGTAAGGAGGGCAGGTGCATGTGCCACTGTGCTCAGCTATGGGTTGAGAAGTGGGAGGGGTCTCTCAAACTTTTCTGCCTGGGCTGGCCTCAAACTACGATACTCCTGGTCTCAGCCTCCAATGGCAAGGCTCTGGATCTGACCCACTGGCATCTAGCTTTCCTTTTGTATCTTTTTTTTTTCTTCTGGTCATGGGGCTTGAACTCTGGGCCTGGGCCCTGTCCCTCAGCTCTTCAGCTCAAGGCTAGCACTCTACCACTTGAGCCACAGCGCCACTTCCGGTTTTCTGGTGGTTTATTGGAGATAGGAGTCTTACAGACCTTCCTGTCCAGGCTGGCTTTGAACCTCAGTGCTCAGATCTCAGCCTCCTGAGTAGCTAGGATTACAGGCGTGAGCCACCAGCGCCCGGCTCCTTTTGTATCTTTTGATATATGTGATTTTTTTAAAAAAAAGATATCCATTCTAAGTTACGCTCCTTTCTGTTCTCTGTCTCTTTTTTACCATGTAAGTAATATTTGAGCTATTTTCACTTTTTTGGACCAAATGCAAAAACTGAACGTGGTGACTTCAATTAATTATAATGGGTCTTCATGACCAAATCTGGATTCTTTTTCCAAAATTAAAAAGCTGGTGAAAAAATCTTCAAATGCATCTACCAAATCTTCAACTTGTTCCCCTGCCCACTTCCTAGGCATATCTCAGCTACAATCAGAACCAAGTTGTCTTTGTTCCCTCTGGAGTTCCCGCTGACACCCATCAGATCCGTGAAGGCACAGGGTTAGGCCGACCAGGGCCTGGAAGATTGCCTTAGCTCACTCTGACTAGCGTAACTAGACATGATTCTAAAGACCTTAACCCACCTCTCCTCCCTGCCCCCCAGAACTAATCTATATGCTAATTTGCACTTGATAATGCCGCCCCACAATATGGTAATTGCTGTAATGTTTTCCAGGGAGAAGGAAGGGGAAAAAAAAAGTAGAAAGTGAACCCTGGCTTCATCACTAAAGCTTATGTTACTGAGACACTGCACACAAAGAGAGTGAGTCACCCTGAGCCTACATCCCGAAGTCTGTCACGCTTCATGCAGAAGAAGAACAGAGGGAAATCATTCTAGAAAAATGGGGACTGTGCTCTGGGACAACATGGTTTTGCAAATGATCCTCAGAAACAAGATGTGTGTGAGAGGCGGTGAGTTGAACCTTGTTGTTGAGTAAAACACAGTTACCACCCCCCACCTGTAAGAGCATCTGGATTTATGAGAAATCTCAGACAGTGGCTTCTCCCCACATGGGGTCATTCCCTGCCTGCCTGTTTTCCTACACAAGCTCTTCAGTGCTATTAAGATATCAAATGTAGGAATGACAACAAGATAGTCCTAATTAAACAGCAGCAGCAGCAGTGTGCGCCCTCATAGGAACAGCCCAAACCCAAATAAGAGAAGCTGGGGACCTGAAAGGAGAGAGTGGGGAAAGACAACCAGGGCTTTGAAGTCAGTTGGGTTTAAGTGCTACAGGTTTGTTGTGTGTATTTAAAGGGCCAGATGATACAAAGAGCTCCCAAGCTGTCAGGCCAGAGACCAAAACTCCTGATTCAGTGAGACAAAGTCAGTCTTGTGACCAGAATCCAATTGTAATTGGCCTCTGAGATCACTTATGGCAATCTGGGAAGTAATATGCTTCTGAATAATTATGAATAATTAGGCACATGTATGAATAATTACACTGATAATAACTATCTAACTCATTCCATTTTAAAATTGTAATTCAGTCATTATGGGGAGGGGGGAGTCATTCCCTTCATCCTCCTCTCTGCATATTCATGGCCTAATCCATCTGCCAATCTGACAAAGGCTAGGTTTTGTCTCCAGGAGAGCACTGAACTCTCCTTGGAGACAAAGGGACACCTTGGTCTTCAGCATAGAAGTTTCATATTCCCTTGATTGAATTGAGAGGAATCTATACATAAATAGACACAGAAGGGATGCCTAGAAGTAGTTTCCTAAAATACCAGAGCTTCGCCACCTAGTGACTCATTTATCAACATGCAAATGGAGTTAATAGTGTTGTCCAGGAACTTATTGCTACATTCAGTGCTGATGCTATTGTCATTCCATGTTATTGTATAGAAAGAAGAGCAGTAGTAGGTTGTACAAGAGCGACCTTCTTCAGATCTTCTGGTTCAGTATTAGGCTGTAGAGAAACACAAAAGTCCAAGACTGAAAATGGAATCTGAAAATAATGTGTCGGTGGACTTCAAACAAAATATGGCCTGTGTCCTACTGCCCTCATATCTTCCTTTTCTCGTCTGCTTCCGTCTCTCCTCTCTCTGTGTGTCTCTCTCCTTCCCTCCTTCTCTCCTCCGCACTGCTCCCTTTTTTTTTGCCTACTTCTCTATTTATTATTTTCATGTCTCTTTCAGTTCTAAGCCTAACAGGGACAGTCATACCAGAAAAGTAAGCTTATGCTTCCTTAATTCAAAAGTAGTATCTGTTCATTCC
This sequence comes from Dipodomys ordii, assembly GCF_000151885.1. Classification (NCBI taxonomy): domain Eukaryota; kingdom Metazoa; phylum Chordata; class Mammalia; order Rodentia; family Heteromyidae; genus Dipodomys; species Dipodomys ordii. Next base: position 7,974,293 of record NW_012267248.1, on the reverse strand, counting down.
GATCCTTGGAAAGTATCAAGATGAGAAACGTGTGTGTGTGTGTGTGTGTGTGCACCCACTCACGCACGCTCGCGCACGCACACACACACAAACACACACACACACACACCTTCCCTGGGCTTGAATTCAGGGTCTGGGTGATGTCCCTGAGCTTTTTTGCTCAAAGCTAGCACTCTACCACCTGAACCACAACTCCACTCCAAGCTTTTTTGGTTTGGTGGTTAATTGGAGATGAGAGTTCATGGACTTTCCTGCCTGAGCTGGCTTCAAACCATGTTCCTCAAATCTCAGCCTGAGCTGGCTTCATACCATGTTCCTCAAATCTCAGCCCCTTGAGTAGCTAAGATGAAAGGCATGAGCCACTGGCATGGGGCAGGATGAGAAATTTTTGTAAAGAATTTTTCAAAGCAATCATTTCAAAAGAATAAATCATTTCAGTACTTGAGAAAGTCAATAGTTACTTAATTAGGGAGAGAGGAGTGGGCAGTCCTGGGATTTGTACTCAAAGACTTGTCCTTGCTAGCTAAGCACTCTGCCAGTTGAGCTCCTTTTTGAATAAGTTCTTGCCTTTGCCCCAGCAGGCCTGTAGTATGGGGCCTACAGTATGGTATTTCTTTTTATGCTTCCAGCATAGCAAGAATGGCAAATATGAGCCATCATGCCAAGCTTTTTTAGTGGTTGAGATGAATTCTCAAAAACTCTAAGCTTGGGCTGGACTCAGACCGAGATTTTCTCATTCTCAGCTTTCTAAGAAGCTAGGTTTGCAGTTAGGAGCTACCATGTCTGTTTTAGCTTAAGATTTTAAAGTGTTCTCTTCCTAAACATATTTTAGACAATTGATAATTTATTACAAAATTTTGTGTCTTGGCATTTCCCTTAACATTATTTTTTTCTAGGTGGAATAAATAGAAGACACTAAGAAATATATCTTAACTTTGAAAAAAACACTAAAAATCACAGCCCAAAAGATTATTTAGCAATACAGGGAAATGCTTAACAAAAGAGAATCAAATTGCAAAAGCCAATATGCCTCATGAGTACAGCTATGTCTTTAAAGTATAAGAGTGGGAAGAAAGATTAATAATAGTGGGGCTGGGTGTCAGTGGCTCATGACCCAGCTACTCAGGAGGCTGAGATCTGAGGATTGTGTTTTGAAGCCAGCCCAGGCAGGAAAGTGTGTGAGACTCTTATTTCCAATTAACAACTAGAAAATCAGAAGTGGAGCTGTGGCTCAAAGTGGTAGAGTGCTAACCTTGAGAAAAAAAAAAAAAAGCTCAGAGACAGCATCCAGTCCCTGAGTTCAAGCCCTACGACTGAACAAAAAAATAAAATTAACAATAGTGTGTAACATCCAGGATCATACATTTTACAATTTTATAATTTATCATTTTTATCATTTTGTAATTTTTCATAACCTGGTCATATAAAAAATGTGCAGCAGTCAGATATGGAGAAACAGAAGAGTAAAACCTAGAAAGGTGAACTGGGCATGGCAGTGCATGTTTGTAATTGTATCCCATGAGAGGTTGAGGCAGAAGGATAGCAAGTTGAAGGCCAGTTTGGGCTACAATAGGAGACACTATCAGAAGGAAGCAAGGAAGAAAGAAAGGAAGGAAGAAAGGGAGGGAGGGAGGGAGGAAGGAAGGAAAGAGAGGGGAGAGAGAGAAAGAAGGGAGGGAGGGAGGAAGGGAAGGAGGGAAGAAGAAAGAGAAAAAGAGAAAGAGAGAGAGAGAGAGAGAGGAGGTAGTCAGGCACTAGTGGCTCATGCCTGTAATCCTAGCTACTCAGGAGGCTGAGATCTGAGGATCTCCATTCAAAGCCAGCCCAAGCAGCAAAGTCCATGAGACTCTTATCTCCAATTAGCCACCAGAGAAAACAGAAGTGGTACATTGGTTCCAAGTAGTATAGCACTAGTTTGAGTGAAAAAGCTCAGAGATAGCACCCAGACCCTGAGTTCAAGCCCCAGGACCAAACAAAAAGAAGGAGGAGGAGGAGGAGGATCTTGCCCAAGGTCATGCTGCGAATGGAAAAAAGAGAATTATATACTTCCTGGATCAGCAACAAGAAGAATACAACTTCATTTTGCATCTTTGCTGGAGGCCCTTGTTTACAAAATAGAAATGTGGAGCTTTCCATTGTAAAACCAGAGGTAGGCCCAAAAGCAGGTGGATGAACAGCCTGGAGGCAGAGTACTTTCTTCTTTAGCCAAAGGGACTGTACCCACCATATAAGCTGCTGCTACACCATCCACACCCTGAGAGACACCTGCTTTTAAGCTGTCAGCAAGCCTCCCCCTGCCTCCCCTCCTGACTCCTTGCCAGCACAGAGAAGCTATTTCTATTCTACTGTTCTTGTTAATAATTCTGTTACCTCCATAACCCCCCTTCCTTGCTGCCAGATACATTGCAGTGATGAAGGCAAGGAATACTTGGAAATTTTAACATGGGGGTACTGCAGGGGAGAGGGAGGACGGGTCCTTGAGAGGCAGAAAAGAAGGGAGGGTGTTCTTCCAAAGCACTGGGGACATTAGGACATGTCAACACTGGCAAATGATTCATTGAGTTAATTATGATAAACACTGCCTCTGTGAGCATCTATGTGCATTGTACCTAACGATCTCAGGCGTCCATCAATGAAGAAAGCTGGGAATCAATCACAGGAACAGGCCCTAAATGAGAATCCCTTAGGAATGGGATTGGAATTGTAAATGCCTGCTGGAATTTCACACATCAAATTACAATAAACGGCATGATATTTTAAGCAACTCAGTACTTAAAGGGTAGCACATGGGGTCTTGAGGATTGTCTTCTCCTTACAGATTTTTCCCTGGGCCAGTGGGAGCTTTGTACATCCCTATCTCTTGCACACTTGGTGGATTCTGAAGCAGAGTGGAGAAGAGAGGTTTTTATAATTTCAAAACTGCTTGAGTGGCAATTTCACTTATCCATGACCCAATCTTCCCATGGCTTCAGATTCATTTCATGCCTGTGGCCTATACTATTGCCTAAATTCCTGAGGAGCTTGAAAACAGACAATGGCCCCACCACATATAAAATTCTCAAACATGATAATATTGATACATTTCAGTAACATTTTTTCATCTGAAAATAAAAGTGTGATGGTTGAAAATACTACAGGATTGATCACATTTATATTCACAAAGACTTAAGCATCCTCCTAAGACAATAACCATCCTCTTGTTCAATCAACATAATGATCAAAGACAGCCTAGTCTTGGACATAACTATGGTCTAATACCTTAGATTGGTTGGCCCCCAGAAACTCACTTTGAGAGCAAGAACTTTATTTGGAAAATAATTCCAGAAAAGAACAGGAACAAGGCATAAAGGATCAGAGGAGAGGCAAGGGAGGGTAATAAGGAAGGAAGTTGGCAATTGGTGCTTGGTAGAGCAGGGATGAGCCAAACTAACACTTGTCTCTACTGGGATGCTCTGGAAGATGGTCGAAAGTGAGTGGTACTCAAACAAAGTCTTATCTCCAAGACAAGAACATCTGCATCTTTTTTCTCAGTGCATAATTTATATACACACACACACACACACACACACACATATCAACTACATACATACACACACACACACACACACACATATCAACTTGCCTGAGAAATGAAGTGTTGGGTATCTGGTTAAACACTGTTTCTGGGTTAGTCTGTGTGTTTTCAGACTTCACATGGCCATAACAAATAACCTGAGAGAAACAGTTTAAGAGCGGCTAGGTTTCTTTTGGCTCACACCTACAATTTAGGTCATGGTCACTTGCCTTATTGCTCTGGGCTGTGGTGAGGCTGGACATCCTGGTGTCAGGATGGTGTGGTAGGCCAAAGTTGCTCATCAGATGATGTCTAGGAACCAGAGAGAGACAAATGAAGGGGCCTAAGACAAAATATATTCCAAGAATATGCCTCTGTTAACTTTCTCCAACTAAGCTCTAAAAGCTTCCCCCCCCTTCCAATAGTGCCATCAAATTTAGAATTAATCAATGGATTAACCTATTAAGTCAGAACCCTGTGATCTAGTCACTTCTCAATGATTGACACTTAGGACCATGTATAAATACATAGCCCCTTTGGGGGACACTCCATAGTCAAAGCCTAACAGCAGTTGAATTGGAGATTGGATATTGATAACCCTCCCAGTATGATGGTCCTCATCCAATCCTTTGTAGGTCTGAATAGAATAAAAGGCTAGAAAGAATCATTTCTCTCTACCTATCTTTAAGTGGAGACATTGGTTTCCCCATTCAAGCTCAGGTTCTGGAGTCACAGATCAGAATGGAACACTAGAGGAATGTCCTCAGTTCTTCTGGACTCTCAAACCTTCCCATGCAAACTAGAGCCACACATGAGCTCTCCCAAGTCTGAAGCTCTCCCACTACAGTTATTTGAATTTTTCAGCCTCCAAAATCACAAGATCCAATTTCTTACCATGTCTCATATATAGATGATAGATAGAGATAGATTAAAAGTAAGATAAGAGATACATAGAGAGGTAGATGATAGAGATGACAGAAATAGATGATAGATAGATAGATAGATAGATAGATAGATAGATAGATAGATAGATAGATAGATAGATAGATAGATAGATTCTTGTTCTTGTTTCTCTGAACATGCCAGATTTTATCCAAAAAGCAAATGTTCAAACTCTACCTCAAATCCACTGATTAAGGAATTTCGGAGTATTAGGAAACTGAGTCATGAGTCTTAGGAAAGATCAAGCCAGGAAAGGTGAGAAAGAAGGCAGAGACCTCCACAGACCAGAACAGGCTTTAATCATGGCTGCAGAAGGACTCCATGTAACAGCCAGCAGGGTCAGAGAAACAAAGAGCAGGAATTGTGGCTGAGGGTGAGGGCAGGTTTTCATACCTCTGAGGATAGATCCTTCTTTGGAATGTCTTTGTCCTGTCCTGTTTGGGTTTTATGGTAGGGGTATCCTTCTAATGCTGACAGTTCGGTGCTTTCAGACAAGGTCAGGGCTGAAGTTTTCCTGAGAACCAGGAAGGGTCCCTGGGGGAAGGGTAGTCAGTGGGCCTTGGGAGCCACACCAAGTCATGAGGACAAAGCAGATTCCTATCACTGAGGATAGGTTTTAATAGCCTTGGGGTCATTGTGGAAACAAACTGAAGTTTGAGAATCATTGGTATGGAACATGCCTCATAGCTAAGGCTGCTAACTAAAGCTTCACTCTCTGACATTTTTAGACTTCCCAGTACATAGACTAAGAAAATGCCCTCAGTTGCTCAAAAGGAAACCCTGGTACAGAGAATATGGAAGGCTGCAAGTGGGGCCTCAACAGCATCTTCTGCATCTACAGCATCTACCATACCATAGCTGCACTGGCCTTGTGCCTCTGCCTTTGATGGTTGGACTGGCCTCTCTCCCACCCAAAGAACCTTTCTCTTTCAGTTGAACAGGTTTGGTTTCAACACAAAAGAACTGCTGAAAGTCTACAGTGATGACCAATACTGTTCCACAAGTATTTCATTTGTCTCTCAAGTATGTAAGGACGAAGAATTTTCCCTCATGCTCATTAGGTATGGCCATGCTACTTACTAAGAAAGTAAACATGTTGAGTGACATATGTCTTCCAGCCATGACAATCATTGATGTGTATCAAGAGGAGGCTTCAGACAGTCTTGAACACAAGGAACACAACCCCTTCCTAGGGCCAAGTTCATGGCTGTGTGTGTGATCTCTGTAGACCCCAAAGCTGTCACCATCTTGAAATTATTCATAACATTCATTTTGCATTGTGACTCCCAAATTATGTAGCCCATCCTGTCTCTGCAAAATCCTTTCCTATATGTAATGACAAAATGAAGGTCAACATGGCTGCAAAATGGTCAAAGAGAAAGCCAAATCCCTTCATAAGCATTAGATACTTCATTGGTGGACAACTGGCTGGGTGGATCTGTATCAACAACTGAAAATTTTCAGTACTTTATCTATCACTCATGGGCCTGGAGAGATTCCAGTGTGACAACCCTGACCTTGACATGGATTTTCAGTGGACATGGAAACTTTGAGCCCACTGTGATTCCATCTGTTTCCCATCACTGAGCTTGCTCAGTCCTTGCTTATTTCTGAAGGATACTGAGCTGCACTTTCCAGGATTGCTGAGCCACTATCTTCCAGCTGTTTCTCCAAGTCTAGTCTGCTATAAAAGCTCCATTCCTACCTCACCCCCTTGGAACACTCCTTTGGTTTCTAAATTAAGCTTGTGTATCCTGATTTTCAAAACTGCTCTGCATCCAAACAAGACTGCCTTTACTTTCGTTTTGACCTCAGCTGTGATTTCTGGTTCACAGAAGCACGAGCCAGATACAAACTTTCGGGCTGTAAAGCAGGGAACTCAAAGCTAATCACTTAGATGAGTCTTTAATGGTACACTGTCCACCTAATCCCCAACAGCCTGTTAAGAAGTAAATAATTTTGCTTGGTTAAAACCAAAATTGTCTCAAAGGCCAAGGAATATTACAAAGAAAATTTCAAACATGAACCAATTTCCCCTATCAGTATTATAATTATCAATACTCATTAGACACCATTTACTATAATTACTTGTAGTTGCACTCATTACTTAGAAGTGAAGGAACAGATTGAATCTGCACTATATATTGGTTTATCTAGTGACACACAATATAGAAGCCTAAAATTATCTAGCAGGTGTATATGCTATACTGTACTATAATACAATATACATTAACACACAATACACTGTCCAAAATATATTCTTTCTTCAAGGATGGAAAGTAACAGGATTTTCCAACTCTATAATCATAATTTTGAGCATTATTTGTTTTAAGGATTTTCTCTTTTTTTCCTGTGATGAAGATGAAAACAATGTTGAATTAACAGAGCCTTTATAGCAGTAATGATAAATGTGCCACATAGTAGCATTCTGAGGGCCCACTCTATGCCAAGTAAACAATTCATTATCTCCTCAAAGTCACATGAACAGACTCTGCTCTGATTCTTTTTTACACTTGGAGATTTTTCAGAAACCAGGAAATTCTTTCTGTACAGGGCAATCAATGAAAGGCAGACATCAGAATTTGAACCCTGATCTATCTACTTCCAAGCTACTCAGTAGGTTGAGTTCTGCGGATCCCAGTTCAAAGCTAAACCAGGCAGATAATTCCAAGAAACTCTTATCTCTAACCAGCAAAAAAGCTGAAAGTGGAGATTTGGCTCAAATGGTAGAACTAAAGTAATAGAATAATATATATTAAAAGAGTTCCATAATCTATAAAAGACCTTAAAATATGTCTTTTCTCATTTTATATGGAATGTATGATGTTTTCTGTGAGAAAATTATACATGGAGCATTAGTTATACATCCCTTACAAGTTTTATTTATTTATTTATTTATTTTGCTGGTCCTATGGCTTGAAATCAGGGCTTGGTCTCTGTCCCTGAGCCTCTCTGTGCTCAAGGCTAGCACTCTACCACCTGACCCACAGCACCCCTTCTAGCTTTTTCTGAGTAGTTTATTGGAGATAAGAGTCTCATGGACTTTCCTGCCTGGGCTGGCTTTGAACTGTGATCCTCAGAATCTTAGCTTCCTAAGTAGCTAAGATTACAGAAGTGAGCCACCCGCACCCAGCTTAAAGTTTTTATTTTTTTAATGTGGTAGCTGAATTACATTTGCTTGTTACATTTTGTCTTTCTGTCTCTAGAAACTGGTGGGAAAAGACAAATTAAATTGATGAGATCAGTAAAAGATTAAGTACTGTTGAAGAAAATGAAACATTGTATGGTATCTTGTGAACATCAGTCTCAGCCAGTGATCAATCTGCCACTTGAGTTATTTGACTATTGATTAATTTTCTGAAAAATGTTGACATTAAATATTACTATAAAAAGAAAATCACCTCCTGTGTCTCCTGCCACCAGAGTTAGTCACCTGTCTTTGCCTTTTTGCATGATTAATGTTGGTCTCAACCTAAAGAATCAATAAACATTTTCTGAAGTATAGATATCTACCTCCCTAAAGAGAACTGCCTATTTAATTTCATATTCAAGTCTACAAAATTCATTAACCCTTTGGAACGGAAGGGTCAGGACTGGTTGGCTCATGATAATCAAGAATTTTGCACATTTGTTGATCTTTTCAGTGTACAAAGCCTTCTGTCAAGGAGTCAAATAAAACCCACCTAGTGGTGTGGAGTACCTACACTTATTCCTGGAATGAGTCAAGTCAAACATGGGAAGGAATGACTTTGAAGACTAAATGTTGCTGACAATGAGATTGTCTTCTTAAGAGAATATACAATGTCTCTATCTCTCTCTCTTTCACACATGTGCGTGCACACGCGCACACACACACACATACACACACACATACACATACACATACACACAAATCCCACCCCACCCCACACCATAAAAGATCCTCTGGAATAAATGGTATGCTCAAAAGACATTTCCTGGGGATAGGAAATCTTTTCTTCTGAAACCATGCAAGTAGGCTCTGTCTCAACGAAATGAAGAACCAGAAGTATATAAACAAAGTATGTCTAACACACAAGAGCCTAGAAGGAAAACAGAAGATCTCAGCCAGTAGATGTAAAATTAGACAAGAAACAAGTTTCGGTCTGGTAGCACATACCTGTAAGCCCAGATAACTGGGAGATGAAAGTGGGAGGATTTCACTTTAAGGTCAGCCTAGGAAAATACACAAGACCCTATGTGAATAGCAAACTAAAAGTAAAAAGGCTGGAAGCATGGCTCTGATGGCAGAGCACTTTCCTAGCATGCGTGAAGCCCTGAGTTCAATAAAACTGAACAGAGAGAGGTCTCCTCTGCTCCATACCGTTCTAAAGGGTTGTCAGAGCCAAGACTTGAGTACGTGTCAAAGTTAGGAATCATTGCAAATTATTTCACTCATTTTATTTACCCAGGTAAAATAAATGGAGTAATTTGAAAGTAAGGTTAAGCCGGGGGGGGGGGGTGACCTGACCCCTTTTGCTGCATACATTCATCCTCCCCAGAGCTAAGGTGTGAGCTTAGGAGCTCCAACCTTGATGATTATCTGACAAAAAGAGTCACATCTCACTCTATTGCTCCAAACCCAGAGATGGGTAAGGAAAATGGTGACGGAATGCATGGCTGAGTTCTTTGTCTAACAGGGATTCTTGTGATTTTAGTTTCCAGGAGTTGGGGCTGAGTCCCAAAATAACAGGCAGGCAAGGAAACCTGATCTACTAGGTCTAGAAAGGACTGATGACTCATTCAGGATGAAGCAGGCCCCCACAGGGACCTTGTCAACACAGGATTTGCACTCCAGAGTTTTAAGGAAAAGCTTTTTTTGAGTGCTCTGTTCTGGGCCATCAGCTTCCAAAGAACGGATGAGAAGATTTGATTTTCCCAAAGACAATGCCATGGCAAGCCTTGGTTTTACTCCAGCATTGATTCCACAATCAGCCTGTTCTTGGGGCTATTCATGGCACAAATCTTCAGAGAGAATTCTCCATGAGCCTAGAAAGAATAAAAATTAACAGTCCAACCATGTCATTGAACCAACCTGGGACATTGTTTCATATATCTAATTACATGAGGATAATTTCATTAGCACCAGCTTTCATTTGAATATGCTGCAAATGGTCAAAAAATTATATCTCCTCACTAGACCACAGCCATAATGAGATCTTGTGGCTGAGGATTTATTTCATGTGACAACTACCAGGTATGAAATTTTGAGCTAAGTGCATACATGAAGCAAGTGGGATATACTTCTTGGGTATTTAATTACCATTATTAACAAAGTACACGTATGAGTACTCTTCTGAGTACTCAAAGTACTCCTATGAGAAGCAGATAAAGGTCATGAAAGCCCAATGGACAACTTTATAAAGAGTATGCTTTCGCAGAGGACAAAGACTCCTAGACTTCAGAGACTTCCATCTCTCCCAAAGTGGAGATGTGGGCTGAGATGCAGAAGAGCTCAATGTGTTCTCCACTTGCCTCAGTCTCCCTTATGAAGCCATTCTGTCCTAGATTTCCTTCTTCCCCTCCCTCCATCCTTCCTGTTTCCTATCATCTGTTCCTTCCTTTTCTTTCTCGCTCCTCTCCTCTTCTATTTCCCCTCAAGCCTTGAGAGAAAGAATTTATCTTAGTTCATGGGTTCAAATATTTCATTCCACGATCGGCTGTTTCTGTTGTTCCTGGATGTATAATGAGACAGAGAACCATAGTAATAGAGAATAGTAGAACAGAGGTATTCATCTCATGGTGGCCAGAAAGCAGAGAACAAGACAGAGAGGGGAAAAAAATAACCTGCTTCCTCCAAGTAGGCCTAATCTCTGACAAGTTGCCATCACTTTCGAGTAAAGCTAACAAAGTATTATTTTATCAGGGGATTCATTCATTGATTAGGTCAGAGTCCTCACACTGTGCCTAGACCCACCAGCTTGGGATCCAAACCATCAGCACATTTTTAGGAGGCCTTTGTGGGGGACATTTCATATCCAAACTACCACTACACACACACACACACACACACACACACACACTCACACACACTCACACACACACTCACACACAAAGCTCCCTTTTTTTCCTTCACTCTTTCCTCTCCTCATTCCTATCATTTCGTTTTCCTACTTCCTCTTTTCCTCCAGCCCTGTCTTCCATCTTGCCTCCTTCTTCCTATTTTCCTTCTTCATTCCCTCTTTCTCCTTCTTTCCCTTCCCTGAATTCTTCTATCTCTCCTCTTGTTCTCCACTCTTAACATGACCAGCAAACTAACTACAAAACCTTGTTACTTAATAACAAAAGCACTCATTGTAGTTTCAGCTCAGGCTAGTCTCAAAGCAGTTTGCTAAACTGTGATTTACATGTAATTACATCATTTTGTGACCAACAAATATATCAAATGACAACTTTTACAGTCCTGAACTGCTAGCCTAGAAAGTTGACATTAACACTATTTGTCATGAACTTTGCATCACCTGGCCAAAATGCTGCTAAGCCTCTTTAAATCTTCTCTTTCCAGTGGCCCTCCGACTTTATCTTTCTTCTAAACCAAATTAAAACATGTATCTCTGTAAAGCAAATTGGCCCCTGACTATTTCACTATGTCCTATACCTAGAAATGCTTTCCTATTGAGTCACTAAGAAGAGGACTAAGTTACCAAGAAAGCAGGGCACCAGTAAACAGTCTACTTGCAGCTTTAGAGAAAGAGCCAGAACAATGACTATGCTTTGAAAATGTCAAGAATCCCAGATGACAAAAGCAGCCTCGTTTGCTCCCAACCCTACTCAACCAAAATCAGATCACCTTTTATCCAGGCTGACAAGAGGTTTTCTTTTGTTTTTGTTTTTGTTTATCCTCCCCTGCAAAAAAAAAATCAACAACAAAAATGGAGGATGAACTAGATTCCGTTTTTCTTCCCCCACACGTCTTCTACTGCCATAGCACGCTCATTCCCACACAATCTCCCCCTAGAACAGAAGAGAGCTTCAGGTGAAAGGTTACCTACATTTATAATGTCAGGCGCTGGGCCTGCCAGGTAAAAGGTAAATGGTAATTTCATCATTAGCATGCCTGACCTCCTTGGCCGCACCATATCTCACAGGAAATGGTAAGAACAGCTCACATGTCAAGACGTACACGCTTAAAGGTCAATGCGCACAGAAATCTTCCCGAGCTTACGACTGAATTGCTCACACCTTTTATTATTGCCCGCTTAAATAAATGATTCAAGGGGCAAGGCAAGAGAAGACTGGCTTTATGCCGACATTTATGTGAAAGGTACTTTGAGGTTTTGTTCCTAAACTATATCTAAAAATATTTTTGCTGCGTTATTAAGGAGCAAGCAATCTTTGGAACTTTATAAATATTCCTAGGCTAAAAGGGTTTTCAATATTCCTTGAAATAGACCATCAGGTGAATGTGGGCAATTCTCCTTCCTGCTTTGCTTTTTATACCAGATTAAGATAATTTTCTGGGTTTGTTTTGTCCTCCTTTATAATGGGGTAGACAAGCCAATAGTAAGAAAGTGGAGTTTTGCTGGAAAGGGATGTGAAGGGGAAACAAAGGAGGAGGCTACAATGCTTGATAAGAAATGTACTCATTATCTTGCCCATGTAATTGTAACCCCTCTGTACAGTATGTTCACAAAAAATAAAAATTTAAATTAAAAAAAAAAGAAAGTGGAGTTTTGTTGTTGTTGTTTTGTCAGTCCTGGGGCTTGAACTCAGGGCCTGGTCACTGTCCCTGAGCCTTCTCGTGCTCAAGGCTAGTGCTCTACCATTTGAGTCACAGCACCATTTCCAGCCTTTTTCTGAGTTGTCTATTGGAGGTAAGAGTTTCATGGACTTTCCTGCCTGGGCTGTCTTCAAGCCACAATCCTCAAATCTCAGTAGCTAGGATTATAGATGTGAGCCACTGGTACCCAGCTGTAATTAGGGCTTTTTGTTGCTGTTGTTTCTCTTTTAGTTGAGTTTAGTTTTGTTTTTGTGCCAGCCCTGGGGTTGAATTCAGAGCCTGGGCACTGTCCCTCTACTACTTGAGCTGTAGCTCTGCTTCTGACATGTTTTGGTGTTTATTTGGAAATAAGAGTATCAGGGGCTTACTCCCCAGGCTGATTTTGAACCTTGATCCTCAGATCTCAGCCTCTTGAATAGTTAAGATTAAAGGCATGAGCCACCAGTGCCTAGCAAAGGAATTTTTTATAGCAACATTACTCAACTTGAAAAGCAAGAGGGATGAATAGAGACTTGGAAGATTGTACTGCTTATTTTTGACCCTGACAATCAAACTTGTCAGGTGCTTTAAAGGAAACATGGCAGGAATGACATTGTCCAAAAAGAAATATATTCATTACTTGACTTATATAACATAAACACTCCATATATCACCTTTAAAATAATGATTAAAACTTTTTTAATTTTTTAAAAAAATAAACATGGCAGTTTTTCTAATTTCAGGATCACTTGATCCTGAAATTCTGCTTCTAGATATACATCCAAACACTGAGAACAAAGACTCAAAGTCTTGCATATCCATATTTATAGCAGCATTGACCACAATCAGAACATTATTAATCACACTCAAAAGTCAGAAAATATGCCAGTCACTGCTGGCTCACGCTTGTAATCCTATCTACTTAGAAGACTGCAATCTGAGGATTGCAGTTCAAAACCAACCAAGGCAGGAAAAGTGTGACTCTTATCTCCAATTAGCCATCAAAAACTTAGAGGTAAAGCTGTGGTTCAAGTAATAGAGTGCTAGCCTTGAGCAAAAAAGTTCTAAGACAGTGCCCAGGCAATGAGTTCAGGCCCAAGCATGCACATGCATGCAAGGTAGAAAACACCTACGTGTTCACTGATGAATGACTGAGTGAAATGAAGTCTTTATACACAGTGGAATATCACTCAACCTTGCAGAGGAAGGGAATGCTGGTACATATGATAGTATGTTTAAACCTTGAGGATGTCAAGCAAAATGAACAAACTATGATTCCACTCCCAGAAGAGAGCTATCTATAATGACAGTAGGTTAATGGCCACTTAGGATGGGAACGTAAGGGTGATGTGAAATATGATGATTCATGGGTACAGAGTACCAAATTTGGCTACTGAAAATATCCTAAAATGGATTGTAGTGATGAATACACAACTCTGATATACTAAGAGCCATCAAATTTTACACTTAAAAGGGGTTATTTATGTATCACACTTAAATAAAGATGTTATATTTGAGCTGGGTGTCAGTGTCTCATGCCTGTAATCCTAGCTACTCAGGAGGCTGAGATCTGAGGATGGCAGTTAGAAGCCAGCCCAGGTAGAAAAGGCCATGAAACTCTTATTTTCAATTAACCACCATAAAAACACAGGTGGCACTGTGGCTCAAAGTAGGAGAGTACAGGTTTGAGTGCAAAAGCTTAGGGATAGTGTCCAGGCCCTGAGTTCAAGCTCCACAACCAAAAAAAAAATGTTATATTTGCACAGAAATAGTAATATTACTAACAATATAAAGGCAGAACGGCTAAATCATATCCTGGGCTTTCATTCATTAAATCTTACCATTCTAGATAAAAATGAGTTCTAATTATTGCAATATATACCTTGATAATTCAGCAGCACTTACATCATACCTATTGATGCATTTTCCCCATACATGAGGCTTTTCTTTTTTCTTTTATTTAAATTTTAATTTTACAGTCAAGGTGATGTACCGAGGGGTTTCAGTTACATAAGTAAGGTAATAAGTACATTTCTTGTCAAACTTGTGACCCCTCCCTCATTTTTCTCCCACTTTCCCTACCCTTCCACACACCTCCCAAGTTGTACAGATCATTTCCAACATATTGTATTGTGGGTATCCCCATTGCATTGGTTCCCCCTTTGTCCTTTGTCTCACCATTTTTTGTTCCCCTTCCCTTCCATAATTCAGATAAATGTATATACCATACCCAGGGTGCCAAAATCAAATACAGTGACAACAGGGGGTAAATCACAGAGGCGGGGGACAGAAAAGAAAAAAAAGTCACATAGAACATTAAAAATGACAACAACAAAGAAAACCTCTTGTGTATGTCTTAGAGTTCATTCCGCTTAGCATCATCTTATATGGTCATATGTAAATAGCTATAGAGCAATTCTGCTCATCTGCTAAGATTATGCTAGGCATATACTATTTATTACAAATAAGGGAGACCATGAGACCTATATTTCTTGGGTCTGGCTTACTTCACTTAATATGATTTTTTCCAAGTCCTTCCATTTCCTTATAAATGAGGCAGTGTCATTTTTTTCTGATGGAAGCATAGAATTCATATATATATATATATATATATATATATATATCTCACATTTTCTTGATCCATTCATCTACTGAGGGCATCTGGATTGGTTCCATATCTTAGCTATGGTAAATAATGCTGCAATAAACATGGTTGTGCTGGTAGCTTTCATATGGCCTTGTTTGTGAGGATTTTCTTTACTAAACTTTACACTCTACTTTCAGTCCATTGCTGCTTTGCCCTGTCCCTCTGCCTGCTCTGAGACAAAACACCTTTTGGAGTGTGTGGGAGTGAAAGTCAGCTCATCTCACTGAACCCAGGCCACAAGGGGAGAGGCAAGAGGAGACAGGAGTCCCAATAGCCTGGCTCAGGACATAACCACAGTGACCTAACTTCCTTTCGCTAGGCTCCATCTCCTAAGATTCCAGCATCTCCCAGTAAGCACCACAGTCTGGCAACCAGTCCTTTAACACATATGGGCCTTTGGGAGATATTCAAGACGCCAACTACAGTAGGCAGTATTTGGAAAATTGGCTACCTTTCAAACTCTTTACTGTTCAGGAAAACAAATCACACTTGGGATAGTTCCTCATTCTGTATTTAAATAAAACCTAACCCTCTCTCAAGCTACTTTATCACAGCCACTGCTCTGTGCTCTTCAGACTGCCACATTGCTAGAGCCTAGGGCCACACTATGGAAAAGATCACCAGAATGCCAAGAGGAAATGAGGTTGGTCATTCAGTGGTTTATTTTTTAAGCTTCAAAGGACCATAAAAATGAGCTCAGGGAAAGAAAATATATGCAGAAGGGAAATCTACAAAAAGTCTTCACTATAAACACTTATTAAAAATTGATGTTTTTTGAGTATGCCAATTTTATGTTCTAATTTTAGCCTGAAAAGCCAACTTAAAGCAAAAGAAAGTGCCAACTGCATTCTACTTATCTGCGGTTTTTGAAAGAACAACAGCTCCTAAAAAAAACCTATTTGTAACATTATAGACTGAGTGCTCACATCACCACCAACACACACCAGCCCTACCAGTCAGCCATCTGTGGAGAGCTGAATTCTCAATGGGATGGAATTAGGAGGTGGAGTCTTTGGGGGGTGGTCAGGTCAAAAGGGTGGAGCCCTCATTAATGGGATTAATGTCATATAAAAGAGGGCTCAGAATGCTGTTTGGCTCCTTCCACCATTTGAACATACCATTTATGAGCCAGGAAGCAAGTCCTTCATCAAACCCCAAATACACTGAAATTTCGATTTTGGATTTACCGACTAAAGCAGCTCAAATGGGCTAAGACAAGCATCTACCTGTATTCATATCAGTAGTCACTTTGTAAGACCATTAATTGCCCCTCTGGATGAGTGTGTGTGTGTGTGTGTGTGTGTGTGTGTGTGTGTGTGTGTGTGTTAGGGCATGAGTAATTTCCCTCAAAGACGGATCAGGCTATCTTCTCAGGATTTTGCCTCCAGATATTCTAATAATTGTGATTTACTCTCATCTCTCAGACTTTCCTCTATCTTCCTGTTGGTGGTGCTTTCTGTCTTCACTCAACTAAAGATTGTTATTATTCCCACAGTATGAGGATCAACCAAGAGTCTCTCTACCCCAATACAAGCTGTTATTCTACCAAACTTGGCCCCATTTCGTTCTCCTCTCCCTTTTCTGCCCACTTTCTCTCCCTTCCCTTCTCTTTCTGTCTCATCCCCCTCCCCCTCCACTGTCATATGCACCCAAATTCCTATCCCACTTGTGCAGCTAAGAATCATTTGTAAAGAATTTACTGGATGGAGTTGTCAGGGAAAAATAGTCCATCAACTAGCATTCCACCACAGTCTTAACCACTATGATGAGTGTTAAGAACTTATGAATAACAGAGGATAAACCACAGGGGGGAAACACAAAAGAAAAAAGAAATCATAGTACATTAAAAACAACAACAACAAGCCAGGCACCGGTGGCCTGTAAGCCTAGCTACTCGGGAGGCTGAGATCTGAGGATCGAGGTTCAAAGCCAGCCTGGGCAAAAAGTCAGTGAGACTCTTATCTCCAATAAACCACTAGAAAACTGGAAGTGGTGCTGTGGCTGAAGTGGTAGAGCGCTCGCCTTGAGCTGAAGGGCACGCAGTGTCCAAGTCCAGAGTTCAAGCCCCACGACCGACAAAAACAACAACAACAACAACAACAGAGCCTGGGAAGGTGGCTTAGTGGTAGAGCGCTTGCCTTACAAGCATGAGGCCCTGGGTTTGATTCCTCAGCACCACATAAATGGAAAAGGCCAGAAGTGGCACTGTGGCTCAAGTGGTAGAGTACTATCCTTAAGCAAAAGAAGCTCAGGTACAGTACCCAGGCCCTGAGTTCAAGCCCCAGGACCTGCAAAACAAAAACAAAAAATACAACCTCTTATGTCCATGTCATGGAGCTTATTTCACTTTTTTCCTGTTGTCACTGCCTTTGATTTTGGTAACCTGGGTATTGTATATATGTTTAGCTGAACTGGGGAAGCGAAGGGTAACCAAAAAAAAAAAATGGTAAGACAAAGGACAAAAGAGAAACCAATGTAACAGCGGTACTCACAAAGACAATATGTTGGAAATGATCTGTACAACGTGGGTGGGGCAGTTGGAGGGAGAGAGAAAGTGGGAGAAAAATGGAGGTAACAAATTCGACAAGAAATGTTCTCACTACCTTACTTAACTGTAAGTTCTCTATACATCACCTTGACAATAAATTAAAAAGAACTTGTGAATAAAACAAATCTTCTATGGGCTTTCTGAAAACCCTTGTTGGAGAGCTATGTAATTGAACGCTAGGCAGCAAGAAATAGGAGGCCCAATTTGTTAACAGTACTTGAAAGTTTGGGCTCTAATAAAGCTCTATACAGTGCCCAAGGCTATCCTGAAATGAAAAAGACAGCCTCTTCTTCAAGCTTACTTTCTTGTCTTTCCATATCCCCATCATTTAGGAGCAGAAGGAAGACAGAGTTGAGATTTCATTGGGCTAGTTAGTGTCTGTGTGGATCAGTTTGATTATTTTTAAATGAAATGGGTGGTCTTAAAGGAAAGGACAAATAAACTCTGTGCTCTCTTTATAGAACTTTGACATTTCCATTAGGATCTATACAAGGAGCAGCAAGCCACAGATAAGAGTCTACTGAATCTGAACATTACTAACCCTGACCAAGGCTGACCCTATCACCTACCTAAGGAGAAGAGTACAACTGAGAGACATCTGAGGTTTCCTCCTTATGTCTCTAAGGGTTATTGAAGCCAGCTATTTAGGTGGTTATTAAAAATGTAAATATTATCTATAAGTTCAAGCAAATTCTAAGCAATGATAAATCAGTTTAGACAGCTGTGACGTATTCTCTTTTTCACTGCAAGTGTTAACAATGACTTAAGAGGGCTTAAACATTATGTTATTTATTCTGTTCAATGAAAACTACCAGAAGCCAGGTATTGGTGGCTTGTGCCTGTAATCATAACTACATAGGAGGCTTCGATCTGGGATTATAGCTCATAGCTTATTCAGGCAGGAAAGCTCATGAGACTCCTATCTCCAATTAACCACCCAAAAAAAGCCAGAAGTGGCACTGTGGCTCAAGTGCTAGAGCACTAACCTTGAGCAAATGAATTCAGGGAAAGTTTGCAGGCCCTGAGTTCAAGCCCCAGAACCAGCAAAAAAAAAATTTAAAAACTACCAGAGATGATCATCCCAGTCTGCAAGGCCTGAGGACAAATTTTCTCCTTCAAATCCTGAAAACAGATCAAATCTTAATATGCTGAAATCCTATTAACCTTCTTTCTACATACTCTGACAATCAAAACCCCTACATTTGTATGTTTGTATGCATTTGTATATGCAATTATTTGGGCATGGAGAAAACTAGAGATGTATTCAGTGTTGGAGTGGACTCTGAAACAAAAAGACTAAGGAGAAGCATGTGGGAATTGAACAATATGGAAAAAGAAAAATATAAGGCCACAAAGACATTAACTAATATGGTATGAGCTTATTTTGTTCAGATCGTAATTCACACATGGGCAGACTGGAAGAGAGAAAACTACTTCATACATGTAGACAGGGTGATGAGAGGTGAGGAGCTACAATCCAGAGAGCAACAACCCTCCCAGATGGCACTGGTTCCTGTCAGTCAGACTCAGAGCTCTGAGTCTGGGCCAGTGCAAAGTTGAGAAGACCCTGGTAACTACAGTCACACAATGACCAAGGACAAGGCTAGGGCTCTGCATCCCCTTTTGTGGCCTCCCAACCATGTATACTCAAGACAACCCAAAGACAAGTGGTCAAGGGCTTCTACTGAGCCATGCAGAATGACAGATGTTTGTTTGGTCACTGTCTCTCCCTGGTCCATGGACAAGTATTCAGGCCATTATTGCAAAAACCTTGGCAAGACATCTATGTCTCTCTTCTGTGTGTTTGAGTATACTTGGCTCATATTTTTGATTTTCTTGAAAAAATGCAGAGTTGGGTTTAAAACTAACCCCACATGGGATCGAGCACCCATCTATAAATCCCAATGGCTCTGGCTGCTAAGGTGCCATGCATCAGAATCCTTTTTCAGCATTTCATATTAGCTGGATTCCCTTTTTAAAATAAAATTTTAAACAAAACAGCAGAGCTGGGCACTGTTGGCTTATGCCTGTAATCCTAGATACTCAGGAGGCTAAGATCTGAGGATCAAAGTTCAAAGCACTTTGTGCAGAGAAGTCTGGGAGACTATCTCCAATTAATCACAGAAAAATCAGGAAGTGGTACTGTGGCTCAAGTGGTAGAGTGTTAGCTTTAAGCGAAAGAAGATCAAGGACAGGAAAAAATTATATTAAGTGAAGTAAGCCAGGCCCAAAGAAACATAGGTCCCATGGTTTCCCTTATTTGCAATAACTAGTATATGTCTAGGACAAGCAGAAAAGGTAAAAAGCTATGTACATATGACCATATAAGATGATGCTAAGTGAAATGACCCCCAAGACAGGGACACAAGTGGTTTTTACTTTCTTGCTATTGTTTTTAATAGACTTATAATGTACTATGTGATTTTTTTTGTTTCTTTTGTATGTTCTTCCCCCATGGTATAACCCCTGTTTTTACTGTATTTAATTCCGGTGCCCTGCATCTTGTATATACACTTTTCTAATTTGGGGAGGGAAGGGGAAAAAACAAAGTGTTTAAATAAGGATACAGGTTGACCCATTGTAACGATATGTACAAGACACTATGTTGAAAACCAACTTTACAAGTTGTGGCGGGGGGGGGGGGGGGGGGGGGGGGGGGGGGGGGGGAGGAGGAGTTGGAGAGGTGAGGAGGGAAGAATGGTAGGGGGAAAACAAAGGAAAAGGTAACAATGCTCAATAGGAAATGTACTCATTACCTTATTAATGCAACTGTAACTCCTCTATACACTATTCTTACAATAAAAAAATATTAAAAAATAAAAATAAATTTTAAAAATGAAGATCAGGGACAATGCCCAGGCCAGGAGTTCAAGTCCCAGGACCAGCAAATAAATAAACAAATAACTGTAAAAAAGAATAAAGCAGCAGAGTAATGTAGCCTAGGTGTGCAAGAAAGTGTCTCTATGGAAACAGACTGTTTAAATCAAATAAAAACGTGGCTGGGCAACAGTGACTAATGCCTGGAATCCTAGCTATTCACATTACTAACGACTATAGTTCAAAGCCAGCTCAGGCAGACAAATATGTGAGACTCTTATTTCCAATTAACCAATAAAAAACTGAAGTAGAAGTATAGCTCAAGTGGTAGGGTGCCAACTTTAAGTGAAAAAGCCAAACAAGAGTGCAGGGACATGAGTTCAAAGCCCTAGTACTGGCCTGTTCGTGTGCACTTGGATGTGTACACACATACACACACATGGCCATATTAGAAGATTATTTTAAGCCAGGCATTGGTGGCTCACACATGGTAACACTAGCTACTCAGAAGGCTGAGATCCAAGGATCATGGTTCAAAGCTAGCCTGGGCAGGAAAGTCCGTATCTCCAATGAACCACCAGAAAATAAGAAGTGGAGCTATAACTCAAAGTGATAGAGTACTAGCCTTGAGCTGAAAAAGCTTAGGGACAGCACCCAGGACCTGAGCTCAAACCCCACAACCAACGAAAATTTAAAAATAAAATAAAAAATAAAAACTTGGCTCCGGGCTGCAGCTGGTAAGACTGGCACGGGGCTCACCTCAGGGTGCCAGGCAGCTGGTGGCAGTAAAGACCACAGAATGACAGGTTTAACTCCAGAGGGGAAAGCAGAGGGTGGAGAGGAAGAAGGGAGGGAAGGGGAATCTGTTCACTTCTGGTTCTAGAGCTCAGAGGTCAGCTAGGCCTGCTTTCATAGAACCCTCCCAATGGTGGTACAAGTGGCCTGTTGGGGCCAGTCCCTAGGGTGCAGTGAGCCTGCCACACTTCTGTGACTTGGACAGTGCAAATGGCATTGAGGAGGTCCTGCTGGTTGAAAGATGCTGGGAGGATGGCATCCTGGAGCTCATCTTGGGCCAGTATCTTCAGATGTACCCCACCTGCCTGATTCACATCCTCTGGGTCATTTGCTTCCATCACGAAGAACTGAGTTCTTGGGAGCAGCAGGAACTCATCCTTAGCCACCCACACCACTACATCTGATGCTCTCAACACCAACAATCTGCAAGGTGAACTCCAGAATGGAAATGGTGGTGCTTTAGGCTGAGTCTCAGCTTGGGCATAACGCTTCTCCCAGGTAGGCAATACCTAGGACCTCCTGGAAGATGCAATTTTTTTGTTTGGCAAAAATGACCCATGAACTAGTTCATAAAGATGTTCCCTGTGCTCATGGACTGATGAGAGTGACCCCAGCCACCAAGGTGGTAGAGCAGCAGGCAGGTATGGGATGCCCTCCCTCTGTAGGAGGGTCCCAGGAAAGGTGTGCAATTCCACAATTAAATAACAATTCAAGGCTCTGTGTGAATATGTGTGTGTGAGAGAGAGAGGGAGAGAGAGACTGGCAATCAAACTCAAGTATCACACATGCTGCTTAAAAGGCTCTACCACCAGCCACAGCCAGTGAGTGGCCTAAGCCTGTAATCCTAGCTACTGTGGAGATTAGATCTGAGGATTGCAGTTCCAATCCAGCATGGGCAGGAAGTCCATGAGACTTACCAAACTGGAAGTGGATCTGTGGTTCAAGTGGTAGAACCCTAGACTTGAACAAAACAAAAGCTCAGGGATAGCACCCAGACCCTGAGTTCAAGCTCCAGGACTGGCACTAACAAAGGAGTGGAACACTACCACTGAGCTACAAACCCAATCCTCAATGCATATTTTTAAAGAGACAGATACAGACTTTCTGTACAAGCATAAGATTTTGTTGATGGCAATTTCTGTTCATGGTTCATGATGATGTGTAGCACTGAATCTTGACTGCTTCTATGTTTGCTTCAGGAACATTATTTCACTAGATGAGCCTGGATCCTACATTCCTCCTCTCTAACATCCATAGACCTTGGCATACTGTTGTAGATGTGTGAAGACACACTCAGTGGATCCTCAAAACAGACCAAAGAGCCACGTAAAGTTTCTCCTTCATCAAAAACAGGAAGGTGTACATTTTAAGAGTACACAGTGAATTAGTAACAAAGCATAGCAAGAGATTTTATAATGTAGCTATCCTTTCTAAATTTCAAATCTGAGCCAAGCATCTGTAATCCTAGATACGCAGAAGGCTGAGAAGTGAAGATGGAGATTTGAAGCCTATCCAGGTCTGAAATTCCCTTTCCAATTAACCAGTAAAATTCGGGACAGGAGATGTTGTTCAAGAGCAAAAAAGTGAGCAGTACCCACACCAAAAAGTAAATAAATAAAATAAAATTAGATGGTGCTACTACTGCCCTCTTTTGAGAAAAAAAAATTGATCATAAAAAACGAGCAACAAGTAAATATCACTTGACTTTTAGGCCAGTTAAACTTTCTTACTCACTTTCTCATTTCAATTTAATGTCATGTGGAAAAGTTCGGAGGTGAGCTCTCAGTAATACATTTCTTCTGACCATAGAGTAGGAAATCAAATTTCCATCACAATGCACCATTGTACCTTAGTGTCTTATGAATTGTTGTAGCCATACTTTGTGATTGTTTATTGAAAAATATCTGCTGAATTGTAATCATCTCTCAGCATTAGCTGTGGGTGTCTGTTTAATGAGAAGCCCTTCATAATTTTCCAGCACATGGTTAATTCACAAGAATTTATATCATTAAAGTCATTAAGTTATGTTATTTGCTATGGGTTATTAAAGAAGAGGTTAATGACTTAAGTAAACTTCCTGATCCTGCAAAAGAAGTTTATCTTCTCCTATAATTCATTTCATCTTCCTTCTTGCTTAAAAAAACACACACACATCCTCATCTCTAGTTCCTTTTTAATGTTACATGTTTCCATATCAAGAAATACCATCTGACTTGGTGAGCAAAAAACTTCAACTTGAACTAAAAAGTTACCCAAAATACTAGTAATATTTTCGTTCACTGCACTAGTCATTTAAAAGGTGATCTTTGATTTTTTTGTTCTCTTCATCATCTTCATTCTGTCAGAAATGTGGCTCCAGAAATACAGTTCACAAAGCAAATATGTATAGCTCTGTTGGATCCCATTTGTTTCCAGAGTGCCTCAGACAGAGGACATGAAAATAAACGAGAATGCCAGTTTCAGAAGCCAGTGAATATTTATACCTGGCTTTGTGAGCACAACAACTAACACATTTTAGTGAAGCTCCACTAAGTACCCTGTCATAGCCACACAAGCTCCCAAATGAGCCAGCTTCCTTCATGAACACTGAGACACCTGACACTAGTTAAAATGAGGGAAAAAAATCTTTTCAATCAAGCCTTTTAGAATTAAAAGAAGAATAGGAAAAGGGGAAAGTTACTTATCATTGATTATCCTTAAGTAGTTGTATAAAAGAGTTTCAATTAAACGTGTCAGTTTGTGAGTGCAATGCATCTTGATCAATGTCACCCCTTTTAATGTTCTACATCATCTCTCCCAATCTTATCCATCCCCTCAAGTTACCTGATGCCATTTTCACAGATGTACATTGAATGCTGGGACTATAATGAGTTGTGTTATTTTTACATCATATCTCTAAGACTGGTGAAGCACACAAAGAAGAGTGAAAGAGAGAGAGAGAAGAAAGGAGAGAAGCAAGCAAGGCAAAGGAAAGAAAGATGGAAGGAAGGAGGGAAAGAGGGAAGGAGAGTGGTTGTAAAACATTGCTTAACAATCAGGTGCCAGTGACTCAGGCTTGTAATCCTAGTTACTCAAGAGCTGAGATCTAAGGATCAAAATTCAAACCCAGCCCAGGCAAGAAAGCCTGTGAAACTCTTATTTCCAATTAACTACCAAAAGAGTTGTTTTTTCTTCTTTTTTAGCTGTTTTTGTTTTTTTTCTCTTTTTGTTCTTTTTGTTCATTTATACGTCCTTGGGAGTGTAAGGGATGGGGGTACAGAAATAGTAGGACAAAGGGTGAACAATTACAGCAATGGTACTCATTGGACCCTATGTTGAAAATGAACTATACAACTTGTGGGTAGGGAAGGAAGGGAAAATCTAGGAGAGAGTGATAGAAGGGGTGATATTGTCCAAAAAGAAATGTACTCTTTACCTGACTTACGCAACTGTAACCCCTCTGGACATCACCTTTATAATAACAATTAAAAAAACTGAAGAGCCAGAAATAACTCAAGGGCTAGAACACTAGCCTTGAGCAAAACACCTGAGAGTCAGAACCCAAGCCCTGAATTCAAGCCCCAGGACTAGCACACAAACACAAAATAACTTTGTCATGTCCAGTTTTCTCCATAAATCTCTCTCCAGTTCCAGGCGCCATTTCTGTTCAGGCACATCTATTGTTGTGGTCAGACGCTAGCATGTAGCATTGGCTCCTAGCATATCAAAATTCATTTACACCCACACAGTGAGAGAAATACCGAACCTTTTCTTTCCTCAATCCAGTAGGTGACTGGATGACTTTCGTTTGTACCTCAAGTCCACCCTTTGCTCTCCATACTCTAATTCCTAAGCCCCCTGCAGGCTGGCTTTGACATCATCCTGCAGTCTCTTCCTGTTCATCTCTTTCTCTACTCTGACTCTCTCACCTTCATCTACTCCTTTAGGATCAGAATTCAGTATCCCTGGTTTCCTTTATGTGTCTAGTCGCACAAGTTAATTGTCATTTTTTCCTAGAATGGAGCTGAGATTTTCAAAGCTGTAATATTTTTTTTGAGAAACACCTCTCAAAGAAGCAGTTATATATTCAAGCAAATCCATCTCCACGGATAAAGTAGGGCTGCCAGTTTCACAGATTGAAGCATGCTCAGTGTGATTTTCTTCAACACACACTTCTATCTGGTCTCTACCTCTCCCTGACCCCATCTTGCCCTGTAATCTGCTCTCTACCTCATGGTTAGACAGATACCAGCCGGGCCACTCCATCAGCCTCAGAAAGATCTCTGCATTCCTGAAAGCTGAACTACAGAGAAAACACAAACATTGCCCCAGGTCAGAATAACAGCTCAGAGAATCTGGGCATGAAAGAGGCCATCCATGTCCATCTGCCTTCAGACAGCCCGCAGTGCTCTCCCAGGGCAGCTTCTGTGACCTCAACTCTTTCCCTAGACACCAGCTGCTGCTCTGCTTTTATTTGTAATGGTTGCCCTCAAAGCAAAGGGTGAAAATGGTTTAGGCATTGAATCGGGGAGGAAAGTGAGAGAGAGGAAAGGAGGGAACGAGTCATCATCATAGAGCTAAAAAGAATTCGAATTGCACCAAATGCAAGAGAATGGCTGGGAAGATATAAGATAAGGGCCAAGAAGGATCAAAGAGTGGCTTGCAGTGAAGTAAGTGCTAGAAAAGGAGATATGACCTTTCTGCCTTTTGTTCCAAACCCTCAGTTTGGTGATTGTCCTTGGAATTTGCTGAGTAAGGCAGAAAGAAGAAACACCCAGAGGATGTGTGAACTATGTGATGGAAGGTGCTGGGAATGGCATCAATCCATCTGACATCCACATGTCTGAAACCAGAAGTGGAGATCCTTACCTGGCCTTCTCTGCACACCAAGGAGGTCCATGGGAACATGGCTGGCTGCAGTGTGTGCTAATGAGTACCTTTGTCCTTCAAACAGGGACAGGAGTAGGAGAACTCAAGCTCACAACCTGCCTGGCCCACATTATGTCTCCTTTGCTTTCAGAATTTCTCGAAGGAAGCCATCTGAGTTTTGAGGGCCAGGCAATACTTGGGTCAACTCAGAATCTCGGAGGATTCTGCTCTGGAAGTGTCCTCACTCACTCTGTCAGATCAATAGATTTTTTTTGAGGCAACCACAATATATTCTTATCTGTTGTCTTCCCAGTAAACCTTGCAGGAAGAGTCCATGGCCTTGACTGTCAATGTGTCACAAGGTAAAGACTGAAAATTCAGGAACATCCAGAAAAACCCTAGACCATACTCACGCCTGAATCCATCTTGACTCCTGCAAAGAATATTTTTTTCCTCTTCCCTCACCTGCTCATATAATGGTTAATCCAATCCTCTTACATCAAAAATAGCATTTATTATAATCTTTAGATTTTTCACATGTCTGTAAGCCTCACAAAGACATGAAAACTGTGTCTATCCTCACCTTTAAATTCCAGTGTTTGGGGGCTGGGAATGTGGCTTAGTGGTAGAGTGCTTGCCTAGCATGCATGAAGCCCTGGGTTCAATTCCTCAGTACCACATACACAGAAAAAGCCCGAAGTGGTGCTGTGGCTTAAGTGGTAGAGTGCTAGCCTTAAGCATAAGATGCTCAGGGACAGTACCCAGACCCTG
Source organism: Dipodomys ordii (assembly GCF_000151885.1). Lineage (NCBI taxonomy): Eukaryota > Metazoa > Chordata > Mammalia > Rodentia > Heteromyidae > Dipodomys > Dipodomys ordii. The sequence continues at coordinate 7,947,655 of NW_012267248.1, read as the reverse complement.
AGTTCAAGCCCCAGGACTGACAAAAATAAATAAGTAAATAAATAAATTCCAGTGTTTAACCAGTGCCTGGTATATTATAGATGCTCAATACATGACCTACTATAATTCAGATAGTCATGCCTGTAATCCTAGCTACTCAGAAGGCTTTCTGTGGATCACAGTTGGAAGCCAGCTAGGCAGGAAAGTCCATGAAAGTCTTATCTCCAATTAATCAGGAAAAGAGCCAGAAGTTGAGCTATGGCTCAAGTGATAGAGCACTAGGTTTGAGCAAAAATGTGGACATAGGAGCAGTGTCCAGGCCCTGAGTTAAAAGCCCCAGTATGAAAGAAAGAATGAAAGAACGAAAGAAAGGAAGGAAGGGAGGGAGGGAGGGAAGAAAGAAGGGAAGGAGGGAAAGAAAAGAGAGAGAGAGAAAGAAAGAAAGACAGACAGGAAGGAAGACAGACGGGAAGGAAGGACAGAAGGAAGGAAGGAGAAAGAAAGAAGAAATGAGAGAGAAAGAAAGAAAGAGAAAGGAAGAAAGAAAGAAAGAAAAAGAGAAAGAAGGAAAGAAAAAAGAGTGAGAAAGAGAGAGAGAAAAGAAGAGAGAAGAGAGAGAGGGAAGGAAAGGACGGGAAGGGAAGAACGGGGAAAGGAATGGAAGGGAACATAAAGGAAGGGAAAGGAAGAAGGAAGAAGGGAGGAAAGACAAATCCTTCTTAATCAGTGGTCACTGACCCCAAAATTAGGTGGAGACAAGCAATCAAGAATAAACTCACTTTCCTATTCTAACCTGGCAATATCTGGTAAATTTATTAAGGAAACCAACACAATTTTTAAATGATAAATAATGTCATTTGTAAAAGATATGCCAAATATTTCTATTAAAATTTATTTGCACCACTCCCAAAAGTAGGTGAGATCCCAAGACTTATAATCAAGAATTCCAATGATAGTTTTTAAATTTAATGGTTTCTTCTAATTCTCTAAGGTTGTCTTTTTAAATTACTAACTCCTGTATGCCACCCCATCCTCATTAGAATTGACAGAAACAGAGTTGAAGAATCTGTACATTATTAACCAGATCTTTGAGCCGTTTCCAGGATTCTGCTTTGTCCTCTTAGAAGGTAACGGTGGTAGAAGAAGCATAAATGAGGGGTCAGAATGAATCCTGAGCTCTGCCCTTGTCAGGTACTAAAAATAGAACTTTCTGCAATCATAGACTGCTGAGCTTATTTTCTTATTGGGTTGTGGCTAAGTTCAAATGCGAAGCAATAAGAGAATGACAATGTGCTGCTAATGACATTTGTTTAATGGAACTGCCCCAGCCATCTCACTCATCTATGTATGTTCCAAAATGATACCGTCTCTCCATGCTGGGAACAGATGAGTATTTCAAAACTCAGCCATCCTGAAAATTTTTGGAAATTAAATAATTTCCCAGTAATGTGACAACTGAGAAGAAAAACACAGGTGTGATATGTCCCAAACCTCACTATCAAACAACAAGGATAGCATAAGCAAGAGTATAAGAAATCTTTTCCTTCTAGAACATTCCAAGCTGTCAATCTGAGACGTGAAGAACAAACTCAGTAGGTATTTTTGCACCTGCTGTCAAAGGATGGGAAAGCAGAGGTCCTCATGCTACCTTTGCATTCTTCTTTCTAGCTATGAATCATTCCACTCATTAAGTTTCTTTATTTAGTCTGGCTGGGAAAAATGAAAAAGAAGAGACCACATAATCCACTCCTTTGCTTTTCCTTGTGCCATGCATACATAAACTGTTATGAAATTCATCTCTCACTTTTTTATGTGGGGGGGCGGAATCTCTGAAGAATATTTCACTTGCTCCTTCCTAAACTTGCCAGCTTAGGTTGGGTACACAATGGAAGTAAGTGGGTTCTCTCTGCAACAGCCTTTAGTGATGTTTCAGTTCTGCGTGTTGGCATCCTAGAACAGCCAAAGCTGCACAGGTAGTTGGGGCCACAAAGACAAATCAGGCCAGCAGGCATGCCATTACATGGCAGAAGGGTAGCTATGATCTAGAGGCTGTGAGGCTAGAAAGGTTAATATGCAAAGAATACTTTAGAGTTAACGAGAGTTGTCAATTCAGAAAATAAAAATACAAAAAATTATATTAAGTGAAGTAAGCCAGGCCCAAAGAAACATAGGTCCCATGGTTTCCCTTATTTGCAATATCTAGTATATGTCTGAGTCA
>NW_012267248.1:7936465-7945106 GCF_000151885.1 Dipodomys ordii | reverse complement strand
GGGATGGGAAGGGGAAACAAAGGAGGAAGCTACAATGCTTGATAAGAAATGTACTCATTATCTTGCCCATGTAATTGTAACCCCTCTGTACAGTATTTTCACAATAAAAAAATAAAATTTAAAAAATACAATAAAATAAAAATACAGGTCAACCAGTTACATTAGAATCTCAAATAAACTGCACAGCTCCTTAGCATAAATACAGCCCAGCTACATTGAGACATATCTATGCTAAAAATTGCTTTGGGGAGAGGATCAAAGATGCATTGTACTCATAAACTGATGTGCTGGATTGAAACTCCTTGTACACTTACTTAAACATAATAAAAAAAGTTTAAAAAATTAAACAATAAAAATTCCTTATTTTAAATTCTGTATTTTGTCTGGAAGCCACAATAGCAACAGCCTGTTCTGTTATTCCTTTCACCTGGAAATGTCTTTTGAACTAGCCTGATACCCAGACCATATCCCAAGTCAATTAGATAGGACTCCTGGGGCTGGAGCTCAGGCTTCTGCATTTTTATGATTCCGAACATCAGTTCAAGTTCAGAGGCACCCATCAGACTTTCGAGTTTTAGCTAACCAATACAACTGTAAGAGGGGTAGCCAGAGTCTTGATACGTGGAGGAAGCTACTCTGTAAGCTTTCTCTCACTGAGGTTAAGGTCTGGCTCTTCATCTAATTCAGTCTCACCATGAAACCTTCAACAAACAAGCATCAACAGAGCCCCATCACGACACTGGAGGAACAAATGTGGACAAGGCCCAATCTCCATTCTCAAGGAGTTTTATTATCTTGCTTTTACTACCTGTCTTTCTCTTCAAGGAAGAACTGAGTGAGCAAGTTTAGAATGGAATCTGAAGCAGGTTATATCCATGTATCTGTGGTAGATGACAGGGGAAGAGAGAGAGAATGAGAGCAAGGAGGAGAAGAAGGGTCTCTATTTCATATTATACATAAAAGTCCGTCCAGTAAGGTTATACATTTGATATAAAAGGTAAAACGGAAACTTCTTCATAAATACAATTTACATAAGAACACAAATCAGCCAAGCACTAGTGGCTCATGCCTGTAATCCTAGCTACACAGGAGGCTGAGATCTGAGGATTGTAGTTTGAAACCAGCTGGGGCAAGAAAGTCCATCAGACACTTATCTCCAGTAAACTACTCAGAAAAAGCTGCAAGTGGTTCTGTGGCTCCAAACCACAATGCTCGCCTTGAGCACAAAGAAGTTCAGGGACAGAGCCCAGGTTCTGAATTCAAGCCCCAGTCCTGGCACACACACACATACACACACACACACACACACACACACACACACACACACACACACGAACACAAATCAAATCAGTTCACTGCTCTGGTCAAAAGCATCCTGAGGACAACCCTGAAAATCCCCACCTGTGTGATTCCTCTACTGAACTCTCTCCAACCACATGTGATCCTACAGTGCTTCAGACTGAGGCAGGCAATCATCTTTCCAGCCACACCCCCCCCTCTTCCAGACCTCTCCTTCCCAGGAATCACAGAGTCCATTCCTTTCAGAGACTTGACTCCAGACCTCTCCTTCCCAGGAGTCACAGAGTCCAACCCTTTCAGAGACTTGATTCAGTGTCATTTCCCTATGGAAGCCTCTTCCTCACCACCCTATGTCTCTTATCCTCTTTGTTTTTCTATCCTATAGCACTGATGGCCTACTATCATGTAATAACTTATAACTTCCACAATGTCACTTACCTTTCCTTGCCCTTCCAAGTATAAATTGTTGTGAAATATTTATTGCCTTCTTCCTCTCGCTCTTTCTCTCTCTCAAAAGTGTTTGACATAAATATATAATGAGTGAGTGAATAAAACAATGTGGAAACAGTTGAGAAAAGTAGCTGCCACTGAAGAAGCAACATACAGCTTGAAGCAATAGGTACACAATGGTCAAATCTGTCTCAGATGAATCTGAGTCTCATCGGTATCAAACTTGACTGACCACTCTGAGGACACCAGTAATGAAGAGGCACAGGTGAGGTTGGAACTACCATCGAAGTTCTCCAGGTCCTTCTTGTCCATCATACCAGTCTATTGATATAGTGCCTGTGTAAAAAAGAAAATTAAAAAAAGAAAGAACCAGTTCCATGTGCTAACACCCCCTGGGAATGAAGCAGTCACTACCAGACACGGTCCTCAGACCTTCAACCACTGAACTAGTATAGAATGATTTCTTCTCTGCACTAATATCGCCCCAGTAATATCTTCTGAAATCTCTCCCTTAACTAGGGACTCTGACATGAAGTATGTCCCAGTCAAGTTACATCAAGGGCCAGTGCTGGGATTCTGTGTGCAGAATGAAGTTACATATATAATCTCAGATTGCCATCAAACAAACATGGCATCCAAAATCCTTTCCTGTGTCCCAGTGGATTTCTCAAGCTACTCCTTATATCTATGGACAAAAGTTTTGATTCATTTATTAATTTCGGTTGCATTCAAAGGTCATCTTCTAGGATAATATCTTTAACCTACCAGTTCAGCCTAAAATTAGCCTGCTCTTTAACCTTTCTCTTACAGAATCATCATGGTAAAAGTACCCCTAGAAATCATACTTCCTAATTCAACCCTGTCATTTTATAAATGAGGGTACTGAGGTGACGTGGCTTACTTGAGATCGCAGGACCAGTTGGTGGCCATGCCAGCCCCAGGCTGGCAGCTCCTTAATTCTGTCTCATAGGCTCTTTCTGCTAGGAATGCCTTGGCTTGAGTGTAAATAAATTTAATGATGCATTTCCTAGGAGCAGACAGAGGGAGATGGTAAGTAAGTGAGTACTGCATTCCTGAAGTAGGTAGAGAAGCACACGGAGAAAATGAGTAGACCCAATTCACAAATTTTGCCAAGGGCTAGACCTTTAAACATTTTAATATACAGTGGTGATTATAACAGATCTACTCGGTCATTCTTTTCTTCCAAGGGACCAAATTTGCCTGCTCTTTTGGATGGTCATTATATTTGGGGGCAATGACATTCCATATACATTTTGCCCTTGAAGTCCTGGGGCATGCCTTCCTTCAGGGTTATAATTCTTCAGCTGACTTCCAGTCTTTTCCTGGATCGCACACCAATGACTTGCACCCAAGAGTGCATATCTATTATAATTGCTACCTAAAGAGAATAAGAATTACAGATAAGTAATTTTCTTTGTCTAACTCAACCCCCCGGAGGCATTTTAACAGCTAATACAGGTGATGACAGGCATTTCTGCTATAATTTATACAATTTCATTTTTCTTAATCGTGGATTTTAGTTCTTTTACGTCATCTGCGTGAAATGGAAGCAGAATTTTTGTCACTACTTTCACATGTGCAAGTTTTCTTGTAAAGTATTTAATATGCCCATGCAATTATGAGAAATTCAGAACATCTCCTCTGAAATGGCTTTTCTCTAATTGCCTCCAAATCCTCTTAAAACAACTTCTAAAGCATGAATGTAGGTGCTTCACTGGGGCAAGGTATTTTAAGTACTTAAGAAAATGTGAACAATTAATAAATAGACCTTTATGGCTATTTTCTTTAGCAGAGAAAAATCCTGATTAAGAATGTACACTTAAAGTGTGTGATTCAAAGCAGATTTAAGGAAGTAGGAAAACCACCCCATGCTCCTGGATTGGGAGGATTAACATCGTGAAAATGGCAATGCTGCCCAAAGCTATCTGCAAATTTAATGTAATATCCATCAAAATCCCAACAACATACTTCAATGACATAGAAGAAGCAATCCAAAAAATCATATGAAATAATAGAAGACCCCAAATAGCAAAAACAATCCTTAGCAGGAAGAACAGTGCTGGAAGATTATCAATGCCAAACTTCAAACTTTGTTACAAAGCCATAGTTATTTAAAAAAAAAAAAAAAGCTTGGTACTGGTACATGAACAGACCTGAGAAACAATGGAACAGAATCTAATCAAAGACCCAGAAATGAATGCACAGACCAATAGACACCTTTGATGAGAGCACAAAAACACAGGATGGAAGAAAGAAGCCTCTTCAACAAATGGTGCTGGCAGAATTGGCTATACACATGTAAAAAACTGAAGTTAGATTCTCATATATCACCCTACACTAGAATCAATTCCAAATGGATCAAAGACCTCAATGTAAGACCAGATACCCTGAAAATATTACAGGAAGGGATAGGGGAAACACTAGGCTTCCTTAGCACAGGTTGAAACTTCCTAATTAAAGATCCAGAAACATAACAAATTAAAGGAAGGCTGGATAAATGGATTGCATTGAACTGAAGGGTTTCTGCATGGTGAAGGATATAGCTAGCAGGATAAATAGAAAGCCCACAGATTGGGAGAAAATCCACTAGCTATATATCAGATAAGAGCCTCATATCAAGTATACACCTAAAGCTCAAAAAATTAACACCCCCAAAGAACAAGAAATAACACCTCCATGAATAAATGGACTAAAGACTTAAAGAGTGATTTCTCCAAAGAGATAAGAATGACCGGGGCTGGGAAGGTGGCTCAGTGGTAGAGCGCTTACCTTGCATGCATGAGACCCTGGGTTCGATTCCTTAGCACCACATAAGCAAAAAGAAAAAAGCTGGAAGTGATGCTGTGGCTCAAGTGGTAGAGCGCTAGCCTTGAGCTGAAGAGCTGAGGGACAGTGCCCAGGTCCAGAGTTCAGGCCCCACAACTGGACCAAAAAAAAAGAATGACCAATAGACACATGAATAAATGTTCAACATCTCTGGCCATAGAGAAATGCAAATCAAAGCCACATTGAGATTCCATCTCAAACCAGTTAGAATGCCCATTATCAAGAAAACAAATCATAATGGATGCTGGCCAAAAGGGAACTCTACTACGCTGTTGGTGGAAATGTAAACTTTGTTCAACCACACTGGAAAGCAGTATGGAGGTTCCTCAAAAAAACTAAACATAGAGCTTTCCTATGATCCAGTAATCCCACTTCTAAGCATTTACCCAAATGACCATAAACAAGTCCACACTAAAGCTATGAGCACAAACATGTTTTTTGAAGCATTATTTACCATAGCTAAGATGCAGAATCAACTCAAATGACCTTCAGTAGAAGAATGGATGAAGAAAATGTGGTATATATACACAATGGAATTCTATGTTTCCATCAGAAAGAATGACATTGCCCCATTCGTAATGAAATGGAGACATGGAAAAAATCATGTTAAATAAAGGAAGACATATTTAAAGAAACATAGGCTGCATGGTTTCCCTCATTTGCAATAACTAGAATATGTCTAGGATATTCTTAGCAAAGGATCACAATGGCTCAATAGCTATGTGCATATAACCATTTAAAATGATGCTAATCTAAATGAACTCCAAGAAATGGAAACTAAAGGGTTTTTTAATTGTACTGATTGCCGTTATTTCTTTTTTTTTCTTTTTTTCACCCTTTGGTTTATTCTCTGTTGTCACTGCTTTTTATTTCTGTACTCTTTGACTTGTACATAAGTTTACCTGATTTGGAGAAGGGAAGGGGAATCACAGAAACAATGGGATAAAGGCTGAACCAATCAACTGTGATACTCACTAGACATTATGGTGGAAATAAACTTTACAACTTGGGGAAATAGGGAAGGAAGTCGGGGGTAGTAGGAAGAAATGAGGGAGAGGGAAACACTGTTCAAAAAGAAATGTACTCATTAACCTTACTTATGTAATTGGAACTCCTCTGTATATCACCTTTACAATAAAATTTAAATTTAAAAAATGTGTGTGATTCAACATAGAAGAGAATTTTAGGGAAAGCCTATCTAAGTTTATCTAATTCATTTGTTTGGCTGGTTTGTGGGTGTCATATATGACACAATGCCTGATTCATGGGAAGATATCTGCAAATATTGGTGATTTACACCAAATATAAGTGAGACCATCAAATAATACAGTATTGTCAGCGTATCCTTTACCTTACACGTATTCTTTTAAAGGCAGTTCAGTACAGCCAGCCCTAAGGAATCCAAGTCAAGCAAATGTCTACAGCCAAGAGCATGCAGACCCTCTGATCGCCTGAGATCTGCAGCCAGAGTTAGCCAACACATTTAATGGATAATGAGATCAGCTCAGCAAGTGATCAAACAGGGTGGTGTGGAAATGCAGTGCTTCTTTCAGGGTAAGACAATGAGCTACTTGTGAAAGTCTCTAATCCTTGTGTACCTTTACATATCTTCCTGTCATTCAAAGTTAGTTTGAAAGCCACCATAAAGCAGTGAATGAAACCTCTGAAAAGGATATGCCTGGATCTCATGAATGTGACCAGCTTTGGGAAAAGAAATGCTTCACCCATATAATTAAAGTAAGGATCTCAAGATGATGAACACATCCTAAAATATCCAGTGCACAGTAAATGCCATGACAAATGTCCTTAACGGGTAAGTAGAATATTTGTCCCTGCCAAGTCTTCATCAAAATCCCAGTTTCCGTGAAGAGGGAAGGGGAAGAGAATGCAGTCAAGAGCTCACTGCACATACCACAAAATTGAAAGTATGGGAAGGGGTGGGATAAAGGGAGGTGAGAAAGTTGAAGGGGGTGACACTGATCAAGATGCATTGCATTTATAAATTGCTTTGTTAAATAGTACTGCCTTTGTACAACTACTTAAAGATACCAAAAAAATGAATCCCAAAATTGCCCAGAGAATGATGTTCATTCTAGGCTAGTGTATACCCACATTTTTTTTTGGTCTGGTCATGGGGCCTGAACTCTAGGCCTGGGCACTGTCCCTCAGCTCTTCAGCTCAAGGCTAGCGCTCTACCACTTGAGCCACAGCATCACTTCCAGCTTTTTTCTTTTTGCTTATGTGGTGCTGAGGAATCGAACCCAGGGTCTCATGCATGCAAGGCAAGCACTCTACCACTGAGCCACCTACCCAGCCCCCCACATTTTTTTAAAAGCTCTGGCCTCCTGTGAGAAACCCAAACATTCAAGGATCCACAGTGTGATAGGGCCCTCAGGAAGGAGAAAGAACTTCACGTACTCACTCAGCCACAACAATATAAAGGCCCTCCTTCGCCTATTTTTTTCTAGGAAGGAAATGACAAAAGCTCCACTTTCTTGGTATTCATAGGTATTTTATTTATTTCCTAAATATAAATTCATCAATAATAGTAATGCCCTTTCAAACTTAAAGAATGACTTGGAAAATCACCAGTTTAGACTTCTCCCTGGTACTAGAATCTAGGGATGTATGTTTGGGTTTCAATCTCTAGCACTGCAAACAATAAAAAGAAAGGAACTCCTTGAAGAACAATGCATTACTCAATTCTCTATACTTGGTGTAAGAAGTGCTGTATCTAGAGAGGTCCACACAAAAATCAACACAGGACAGGTTACCCTTGTTTCACCCAAGACTTTCAGTAACTGCAAACTACCCAAGCTGCATGAAATATACTTTCATTAGAGCATAATAAAATTGAATCACAGGTGCTCATAAAAAATGCATTGCACTATTTGTAGCAGGAATTATAGTTCTATGAATTGCACAAGTATCCACCATAGATTCAAACAAGAGGCTTCCTTACCCGTTCTTCCCCAGCAACCTGTGAAGACCATCATGCTTCACATTTCAAGCTAACAGCATCTATGTCCAGGCATCCCAGATCTCATCTGTGAATTAGTCCTCATCATCTTTCCATCTTGAGGTGAAAGATTCTAGATAGTGTTAGAACACTTAGTGTAAACCTATGTGCAAAGTACTTACTCAGGAAATAAACCAAGCCTGATTAAATTGAGAAAGCACGACAAACTAGATGTTAGTGATGATAACCAAATGGGGAAAATAAATGTGGACATGAGAATAAATTGCGAGCAATTTTAAGAAATAGCTCAATGCATTTCTAGCCAGTATGTCATTTTGTCCTCATACCTGGAAAAGAAGTAGGGGCAGACAGAAGGAAGGGAGGAAAGAAGGAAGGAAGGAAGGAAGGAAGGAAGGAAGGAAGGGAAAAAGGGATGGAGGTATAGAGGGACAGAGGGAGAGAGGGAGGGAGGGAAGGAAAAGGATGCTGTGAGGAAGGAAAAGAAAGAAGAACTTTAAGGACCAAGAGAAGCGAGATTTTCCATTTTCCTTAATTCTATCCTTCACCCATGTACCACAAAGGACATTCCCTTTAAACATTTAAAACCAATTTAAAAATAATCTTTTTTTCCCATAGTTTCACCCAAGCAGATCCAAACTTCAGTGCTGGGAAAGGCAGCAAGAAGCAAGGAAAGGAACTAGGTTTCAATTTCTTTGTTATTTCTCTAGACAGGAGTTTCCCTGACAGAGATTTAGATTGCAACTGAAGGCTGGGGGGCGGGGGGAGATTAGAAACGCTTTCTTCAGTCTAGACATGGTGGTACATGCCTGTAGTCCCAGCTACTCTGGAGGTAGAAATAGGATTATTACAGTCCAAGCCAGCTCAGAGATAAGTATATGTGATCCTATCTGAAGACCATTATTAAAAAGTAAAGGACTGGGTATGAGGCTCAAGCGGCAGTGTATTTGCTTAGCAAGTGCAAGGCCCTAAATTCAACCCACAGTAGTGGGATGGAGGAAGAGGGAAGGAAGGAAAGAAGGAAGGAAGGAAGGAAGGAAGGAAGGAAGGAAGGAAGGAAGGAAGGAA
>NW_012267248.1:7888661-7936285 GCF_000151885.1 Dipodomys ordii | reverse complement strand
GGGAAGGAGGGAGAGAGGGAGGGAGGGAGGAAGGGGAGGGGAAGGGAGGAAGGGAGGGAAAAGGACTCTGTGAGGAAGGAAAAGAAAGAAGGAAGGAGTTAAAGGACCAAGACAAGCAAGATTTCCCATGTGCACAGTCCCCACTGAAAATAAATTGGTTGATGGTCAAAGTTTCTTGCCAACCATAATCCCTTGGATGCCCAGGAATCCACAGAAAATTGAAATTTTCTAGAGGTGCTCAGGCCTTGTAGAGTTAGCGGCTGTTCATCAAGGCTAATATGAGCATTGATCATTGATGAATTTTTCACTGTAGCCTCGCCACATTATCTGTGAACATTATTTGTGTGTAAATCACTTGTGTAAAAGATGGCGAGTGAAGTTCTCAATGAAAGAAGTCAGAAAAGAGAAGAGAAAGCTGAAAACATCTGAGGAACCACATGAGTGGGTGGTATGCGATAGACCCTGAGGTATGAGTGTCCAGGACCAGGCTACCTTCAGAGGGGCTGAAATTAGACAAATAACTCATTTAACCCATTAATTATTGTAGTGCTGGGCATCAAACCCAGAAACTCATGTGTGCTAAGCTCACACACACACACACACACACACACACACACACACACACACACACACACACACACACACACCACCTCCCAGTGAGCCTTTGGGTGTTTGCCTTGATCCTCAGATCTCAGTCTCCTGAGTAGCTAGGATTATAGGTATGAGCCAGTGGAGTCTAGCTTCCTGGAGTCATTTATTTTTTTAATCAAAACCCTCTGTCTCTTTAGGACAACAGTAAAAGATCGTGCAAAGTGGTGGAAACAGACCTAGGTTTGAAGACTTGACTGCCCCCATCAACTCTGTAACCTTAAACAAGTGACAATTCTCTAAGTATCTGGGTGTTGTTTTTTGCATTCTGTGAAAATAAAATAACACCAATCTCTCCTCGTTCTAAAAAGACTGTCTTTTAAAATGCTTAGCACAGTAATTGACACTACACTCAATAAAGTTTTACGATTTTGCACCTGCAAGCTTTTTCCCAGCTACTCTGGGCTTGCTTTCCCTTAGAAGCATCCAGGGATAGGTGTGTTAGGAAGTTGCATTTTCCCCACATACAAAGTAGAACACAGCTTTAGTGGCGATAAAACTAAGTCATGTTTCCTTCCATCTAGTCTGCAGGCTACTGCCAGTCTCTGGGCACAGATAGCCAAAGCCTCCCCTTTGGTCTAAAACCCCCTCAGGGGCTGCTCACCCCATTTCCCTGGGATTTCATTCTAGCTAGCATGGCAGGTTGTGGTTCTTGGGAGTCCACTGAGTTTGGGCTTAATGTTAGTCTTGCCAATTAGTAAGAGGCTACCTCTAGTAAATCCCTTCATTTCTCCATGCAAAGGAGAAATAACAGTTATCAGGGGACAGCTGTTTGGGAGATATTTGCAAAGCAACTATACAGCCAATTGTGATGGAGTGTGTCTGTAATCCCAGCTACTCCAAAGACTGATACTGAGAGGATAGTGGTCCAAGGCAGGCCCTGAGCAAAAATACTGTTAGGAAACTGAGTCTTAAGGGTATGAGAATAAAGAAAGAGCAGAAAGCAAACTCAACAGACCAGATCAACTTATATGGAAAGTTGAAGAGGGATGCCATAGTGAACTGAGAAGAGTCAGGAGACAAGAGGTGTAATGGAGCAATGGGTGGCAGGACTCAAGAAGGGTAATGGGTGGGGACAGGATCCCAGGTAGCTGAAGGGCTCAAAGGGTTTCACGAGTTTATGGTGCATGTCTGGCTCCCAGACCTATTGCTTGAACAATCTCTCATGCACTTGCCCCCATCTTTCAAGCTCCTATTACCTGAGTGGAGGCGGGAGTGGGATTTCATATCTAGATTTAGATTAAGATTCTAGGCTGGTGACTGGGCTAGAGGGTAGTCAGTGGACCAAGCCAAGGATGCAATATTGAGTTATGAGAACAAAGCAGATTCCCATCAAATGTAAGACCCTATTCAAAGAAGAAATTCTAAAGCCAAAAAGAATTCCTGGACATGGCTCAAATAAGAGTAGCTGCCTAGCCACTGTGAGGCCAGAGTTCCAATTCCAAAACCACTAAAAAAACAAATTCAATTTAAATTTTAAAGCAACTATCAGTGAAGGGGGAGGGTTCTGTTCTCTGATCTCACTAACTCCATTTTGTCCCTCTCTGGATCTATTAGCTTTATTCTCTCTCTCTCTCTCTCTCTCTCTCTCTCTCTCCTTTCCTCTCTCCCTTCTCTCCCCCCTCTTCGCCCTTTCCTCCCTTCCTCCCTTTTCTTTCTCCTTCTCTCCTTCTCCCTCTCTCTGCCTGGATTCCAAGAAAGACAGGATCAATAAACCTCTTTATGACAAGAATTGACACTACCCTCAAGCAACAGCCAGCCTTGCAGGACAGATCACACCCTGAATGAGGACAATTACCCCCGGTGATGAGACTGCACCCTGTAGCAGAAGACAACATCACAGGGGGTCCAGATTGTTCCTCTCAAGCGATGACAGTGATCACAACTTCTCCAGAACCCCTGGCAGAACCAGAGCTGAGCTCACCATCAACCAGACCACTGGCCCCACCGCGATTACCTGCTCTGCATACCCCAACCCCTCCTCTAAGTTCTCTACAAAATCTCAGGGTTCCCATGAGCAACTTGAAGATGGACTTGGGATCACTGTATCCTCATTAGTTGTTCTTCCCAGCATGTTTAACGAAATCTCCTTTCTCTGCCCCTTGCCCTTTTAACTGGTATGTTGGGATGGATGAATGAACCTACTTTGGCAGGATTTGCAAGGCCTTTGCCCTAATAGTCTGCTAACATCAAGGTCCTATATCAAGGTAGATATTCAGTACATTCTGAGGTTTTCTTTTTCAGGCTATTCTCCCATCCTATATTCCATCTCCAAGTGGAGACTCCCTTGCAAATCCTGACACCTTTCCCCGACTTTGACTGCACTGTGCCTTACTCTAGAGTGCCTTTCCCGCCCCTTAATATCTAAGTTTACCCATCTTCAAGATATTCAATTAAATATTATTTTTCCCACAAGACCTCCTCTGACTGGGCTTCCTCAGCCTTTGTCTTTGACCTGCTTATGACCCTTCACCATGTACATCCCAGGGCTTGACATACCTTGATTCATTAGAATGAATAAGTAATAAATCATATGCATTGAAAGACATCTTTCTATATATGAGCTATTCTAATTTAACAAATAAGAAATTTAAACCAGAGATTATTTACTTTATATATGCAAATAAAAGTGTCCACATATGTTTATCAGAAAGTTTAAGAAAGGTTTGTGTGTGCGCGTATATGTGTGTATGTGTATGTTTGTGTGTGTGTGTGTGTGTGTGTGTTGGGGGATCATTTTTTTGTGTCAGTACTTGAGTTTGAGCTCAGGCGCTATGCTTGTTTGGCAGGTACTCTACCCTTGAGTTATGCCTTGAGTTGTAGGTGATTTTTTAATAGGGTTTCATGTTGATGCCCAAGCCAACCTGGGCTGTGATCCTTGTATTTACAGTACCCTCATAGCTCAGATACAGGTACAAATAATACACACAGCTTCTTGGTTGTGATGAGGTCTCTAAATTTTTGCATAGGCTGGAATAGTTGGGATTACAGGCATGAGCTACTACTATACCATGCTCCACCACTTTAAAAGCTTTTCAATGTCTTCCATCAATATTCCAAACATGTCAGGGCCTCTCTTTCCCTATAAAACAAAAACAAAAAACAAGTGAGTTTAACTGTGCTACTCTAAGGATTTTTGTATGAGAAATCAAAGGAATCCGTTGCTCCATTTGTTCAATGGGAGAAAATGTGTCAAAAAAAATCAGCTATCATTGTATAATCTAGTAAATCGACTAAATTGTTTTCTTTTCATTTGTTTGGGGTCACTGTTGGCACATCAGAGTGGGGAATGGAAGGGGAAAACTGGGAGAGGGAGAGGGAGAGGGAAGAGGTGCCCAAAAAGAAGTGTACTCTTTACTTGACTTATGTAACCATAACTCTTTTATATGTCACTTTTGGAATAAAAATCAACGAATCGAAAATTTTACAAATGACGCATCAAACACAGTTTGTATAGCTTCCCAAAAATTCATCTCTATGAATCCTTTATATGTTAACTTTTAAAAAAAATTCTAAAGCAGGCACTGGTGGCTCACACCTTTAATCCTAGCTACTCAGGAGGCTAAGATCTGGAGAATCATGGTTCAAAGGCAGCCTCTGGAGGAAATATTGCTTAATTCCATACCCAATTAACAAGCAAAATTTTGGACTGTAGGTATTACTCAAATGGTATAATGCCAGCAGAGCAAGGAAGCTGAGCAAGCTTGAGTCCCTGAACTCAAACCCTGGTATAAGGCGCGGGGGGGGGGGGGGGGGGGGGGGGGGGGAAGGCAAATTCTTTATACAGGACAAGGAAAAGTATAAGCCTCGTTGAGTGTAAGGTCAATAGCTTCATTGTGTTCACCTTGCCTTAAGAGCTTTTATCTTTGCTATTCTATGGTCTTGGCACACAGAAACTAAATGTAGTGTTTTACTAGTCTGTCTTCTAGTTGCTCAGAGCTTAGAGATAAACCATTACAATTTAGGGAGGAGGGGTGTGAGGGGAGGGAGTGTAGTTGAGGAGGTGGGAAGGAAGGGATGGTGGGGCAAAACAAAGGAGGAGGCAACAATGTTTGATAAGAAATGTACTCATTACCTTGCCCATGTAATTGTAACTCCTCTATACAGTAGTTTCTCAATAAAAACTTATTTTAAAAAGAGAGAGATAAACCACTAATAGAGAATCACAAAATGGTGAGCATCTTCACAGAAGTATTGTGATTCATACCTCCTGACACAAGAAGCATGTCACAATCAGACATGGAGATTCCATCTGCCTGAAATTCAACCCTGTGTGCACCTCTAGCAAATCCTTGTAGCCGATCAGGTCTCTCTAAAAATTTAGAGCATTGAAATTTGACAGTTGTACAAGAACTTTGTGAAAGCTCAACTCTTAAAATATACAGTATTTTTTAGAAAGTAACTTTTTTCTTAGACCTATAAGAGATTTAATGACTAATAACAGTTGTCAATACCATTGTCTAGGGTGTTAGAACGCCTCCAGCCTCTCCTCAGTGATGGAAATGCTTCCCGCTAGGCCAATTTGATGACAACATAATATGATAGACCACAAGATTCGACTACACATTTTTATGAAGTCCAGCTCTTCTACTTTCTCCTGTTGTTCACTATTATTAAATTATGAAAAGAGAGAGTGACATGAGCAAGATGTTAGACTATGAAGCGCCAGGTCAATTCCCCCAGGGAAACATTACAGAAGAAAAGTTTAAACAACAACAAAAGAGTGACAAAGATAGCTTTCTAAGAACTCTGGAAACAAGTCAGGCAATGATCTAAGCAAATGCTCAATTGATAAATGAAGCACGAGTCAGCTGCTGGTGGGTCACACCTGTAAACCTAGCTATTTAGGAAGCTGAGTTTAGGAAGACCTGGTTGAAGCAAGCCCAGGCATATATACAAAACCCCCTTTTGTAGCAATAGCTGGGCAAAGTGACATTTGTCTGTCATCTTAGCTACACAGGAAGCTGAGATCAGGAAGACTGTGGGTCCAGGCTATCCCAGGCAGAAAAGTCTAGAAGACTCCATCTCAATGGAAAAAGATGGGCATGGCAGTATATCCCATTATCCCAGCTAAAATGGGAAATACAAAAGAGGCAGCTTATGGTCCCTCTATAAGTCTACTGAAGGCTTAATATCCAGAATATACAGGAAGCCAGAAAAAAAGTAACCCTCCACCCAAAAAAAAGTGGCAATATTGCTCAAGTGGTAGAGGGCTAGCCTTGAGTTGAAGAGCTAAGGGCCCAAGCCCAGAGTTCAGGCCCCAAAACCAACAAAAAAAAAAGATACTTGTACACTCATGTTCCTTGCTATACTACTCACCATTTACCATGTGCGAAGGTACAGAAACAGCCTTGATGTACTACAACAGATAAATTGAAGGTATTCATTACCTTGCTCATGTAACAGTAACCCCTCTGTACAGTATTTTTACAATAAAAAATGTACAATAAAAGATCAGTTGATGAAGAAAATATGTTGAATTCATACAATGGAATTTTATTCATCCATAGGAAAGGATAATAGTATTTATGTAAGAGTGAAAAATGGAAAGTGGACCTAAGCAATGCCATCTTGTACCCACCACCATCTTAATGCCTTAATAGGTAACAGGACATTTCACTCAATTCCAAATACTGTAGCTGGGGCACAGGTCATTCAGAGAACTGCAGTCACATCAGTATGGTTAGACTCCAGGAAATCCCTATCCTTTACCCCCTGATTGTTAAGACTGTTAGATTCCAAGAGATTCCTAACCCTACATGCCCCTTTAGTCAATTCATAACTGGCTTGTTTTGCTTCTGTAAATATGCTTTGCTAATCCTTATACCATGCAGCATCTCCTTTGATGTGGTTTTTGCCTTTATAAGCTTTATATTGACAACACTCAGGACTGTAGGTTCTTTGGGATGCTAGTCCATTTGCAGTTGCCAGCTTTCTAATGAAGATTCCTGATTCAACCTCTTAAAGTATAGCTTTTCTGTGTCTTGCTGATCAAGTTCCCATATAACAATAGAATCTAAAGACTCAATCCTTCCAGCTAAAAAAAATATTAGCACCAATAAGTAAGTTCAGCAAAGTTATAAGATAGGAAATAAAAAAATAAAATATTTAGGAATGAAGTATTTAGGAATAAACTAAAGACTATTTAGGAATAATCAAGAATAAAATATTTAGGAATAGACTTAACCAATGAGGTACTTGGTGATGTCTACCATGAACACTAGATCCCAGAGCCACTTAACCATCATTGAGCTCCCTGACAAGTTTTCCTTGAATTGTCATGACTCCTTTCTGAAGTTTGTAAAACCTTTATAAGCATATCCCCAAGACTCAGCCAACTTCACAATAGCAAAAAGATCACCATTCTCAGAGTCAAGATCACTCAGTCACTCCTTAAACCGTGGCTGTTAAACCCTCTGCTTTTGACAACATGTATGCATGACTATTGTTGACATTGAATTCTTGAGCTGCAAGGACAGTACACAGAGATTTCCTTGGTCTGTGACACCATGACATATAATGGAATCATTTGGATCAAGACTGAGATCATTCAGTCCTTTTTCAACAAATGCTATTAACTCATTTTGTGAGCTAACCATGGGTAGGCCTCCATCTGTACCAAGGCCACTTAAGTTTTCAAATATTAGCTCAAGTTTTTCTTCACTGATAAAACTCTCAAAACAGGTCCTTATCTCGTGGTGTCATGAGTGGTTTCCAGTGAAAAAAGCTCCTCTCTTGTGACAAACTCTGTAGTTATCCCAAGTAAAAACCAGACTGTTAGCATCGGTTATGTACATTGTCTTCTCACAAGCCACAGAGAAAAACTAGAAACCTCCTGTAGAATCCTTCAGTGGTTTTTGTTTTTCAACATATGTGCTAAGTCAGTAATCAAATCTGAGCTCATTCTCTGAGACAAATCAACACTCGGAAGTAATTTTACTTTGTTTGGTGCTAACAACTCCACAGTAGCAGCCACTGTGAACTTCCTCATAAACTCTCCCTCTACAGGACATCTCAACCTCTGTGATTTAGCTTGTTCATTCCATAACTCCTCTGAATAATGTCTCTGTCACAGTGAAGACTAGTGAAAGCAGCTTGTGAGTCCAAACTCAACTGAAGAGCACTGATTTTTCCAGATGCATTTGGCCTCCCAATCATCAAGCTTAGCATGTTCTGAGCTGTAAAAATGCTCCACATTAGCCATGCACTGGTGGCTCATGCCTGTAATCCTAGCTTCTCAGACGCTGAGATATAAGGATCATGGTACAAGGCTAGCTGAGGCAGGAAAGTCCATGAGACTCTTATCTCCAGTTAACCACCAGAAAACCAGAAGTGGAGCTATGGCTTAAAGAGATAGAGTGCTATTGCAACAATGAGATGTACAAGTCGTTATGTCAAAAATGAACTTTACAACTTTGGGGGGGGAAGAGGAGGATTGGATGGGGGGCAGGGGGAGGATGGGAAGGGATGGGAAGGGGAAACAAAGGAGGAGGCTACAATGCTTGATAAGAAATGTACTCTTTATCTTGCCCATGTAATTGTAACCCCTCTGTACAGTATTTTCACAATTTAAAAAAAAGAGAGAGAGAGTGCTATCATTGAGCAAAAGAGTTCAGGGACAGGGCCCAGACCCTGAGTTCAAGCCCCACAATCAACAACAACAAAAAATTTCCACATTGGCTTTCTTCATTACTTTATGTGTATCACCGCAATATGACATTCACAGATTTGCCTTTAACTGCCACACCAAAATAATCACTTGTATATTTCTCTGGAAAAGACCAATACTCACCATCAACTTTTCTTTTAGTAGCCATTCGTAGGATGTCAGGCCTCTGAAATTTTAATAGCTGTCCAGTGTGTACGCTGCTAGTGACTTGATTGTTTTGCTTTAGTTCACTGTTGTAATTGAATTTGGAACATTTCCAACTTTCCTATCATCAACTCTGAAGGTTTCTTCTATGTACTGTCATGTCCTCAATCTTCATTTGAGATTTGGTTTTTATGAGGATTGGTGATCATAGATGTGTGGATAAAGGCTGGATTGGAGTTGTCATCTGTGCTGACAAGTTGACAGCATCTTTGTCAATCATCAGAGACAAGGTCATCAGCATTGCAAGGAATCGGCTCATGGCATCTTGTCTTGTCATCACCAGATCACAACAGTTTCGCCAGTGTGCTAACACTTCCACAATGTGTGCCCAGCCTGCCTGGCCCTGACTGTCCTCTGACTCACTGCAATATAGGCAAATGGGCTGTGGGAAACATTGAGAAGAATATGTATCTGTCTGTCATGTATTTGCATGTATCCTGACTATGCCACAATGGACATTCCTTGCCGGTCTCCCAAAACTCATGCTATGATTATAATTCACTTAATACAATGCATTAAACTTCAAGTTCTGCCTATGGCAGTTTGCCTTGACAGGGTCAGGCAAGGATTTCATGGGTCAGATAAGGCCCATAGGCCAGTCGGTCCCACCCCTGTGCACCCCTATGTTAAGAAAACACTAAGTATTTCCAAGCAGTTCAAAGTTAACATAAATTAAATGTGGAAGCAACATTCTATTCTTGGTCGCTCCTAGTTCCACTGCTGATCTCCCCCTAGCTATAGAAGTGTGCACTCGATAAATATGAACCACCAAACACAAACCAGCAGTGCTGTGCTGCAGAATATGCCTCTTGTCAGCTCTCCCTAGGACCTACATTTACTATACTTGTAACAGTAGCAAAGCTTCTCAGATGTGAGGCGGAAGTGTAAGTCAGAAATCATTTTGCTGTGTTTATTGTGCTGTCATTTTCTGACTTGTGGTAAAGGCCAAAAAATCTAATTCCCTTCCCAACACGGATTAGTTTATCTTTGCTTACGCAGATTCCATTGTAACAGGATGCCCTGATCCACTCTCTCTCTGTCTCTCTCTCTCTGTCTCTCTCTCTCTCTCTCTCTCTCTGTCTCTCTCTCTCTCTCTCTCTCTCTCTCTCATCCAAATAGAGACTGAGTTCTTAACTAGATCTAAGCGAATTCAACACATCACTCTGCTGTTAACATGTCATTTCTTTTGGGGGAAGGGAGGTTTGCCTGACATGAAATTGAAATATTAGCCATATCTCATATGAATATGCCCTTTATTATTTGAGGGTTTTTTTATGTCGTGGTACTACAGTTCAAACTTGATACCTTACATTTTACTGTCAGGCACTAAGGCCACATTCCCAGCCTTTTACGGATTAAGTATTTTTGAATGGAGTGCTACATTTGTGCCCACATTTAGGCCCAGTGTCTTTGTAGAATGATGGAGAGATCCACAGAGAGAAGAACTCAAGCCTTTCTGTACCATGAGCCTCCTCTGTACAGTTTCTGCATAGCTAGGATGATGGGTTAGTAGCATCCTGCCCTGCTTTTATTCTTTGAGATAAGGTTTTACAAACTTTTTGCCCAGGCTGATCTCAAACTTCAATCCTTTCAAATGGCTAAGATTATAGTTGTAAGCCACCAAGTGGTGGCCACTGTATACATTTCTATATTTACTTCCAGGTAGACATGTGTCAAGTAGCAAAACACTTACCTAGCAAGCACAATGCCCTGAATTCAATCTCTAGTACTATGATGACAATACCACCACTGCTAATAATAATATAAATGAAATTTTTCTTTTCAAATAAGTAACAAATTACTGTCTCACTGACCATCTGATGTGTTGCTCACATAGTAACAATGTCAAGACAAGACACACAGAAGCAAGAGAAACATGAATAATATTAATCCTGTATTTAAGATGCTCATAGTGGTAACACAAGCCTATAATTCAAGCACTCAGGCTGATACAAGGAACATGAGTTCTAAGCCCGCCTAGGCTACAGAATGAGATCCTATCCTGTTTCCAAAAAAAAGAAAAGAAAAAGAAAAGCTGGACACCTGTGGTTCACATATGTAATCTTAGCTACTCAGAAGATCATGGTTTAAAGCCAGCCCAGGCAAGAAAGTCCATGAGCCTCTTATCTCCAATTAACCACTGAAAAGCCAGAATTAAAGCTGTGGCTCAAGTGGCAGAGTGCTAGCTTTGAGAAATAAAGCTAAAGGACATCATGAAGGCCCTAAGTTAAACCCTGGGATCAGCACAAAAAGAAAAAGAAAGAAAGAAAGAAAGTGTTCATATTTTCATCACTGATTTTTACATTAACTTTAATTTTAAAATGTTGTCCCCCAAATGATATTCATCATCTTAACTACTGAATTTCTTGGCACCCCATTTAATTATGCTCATATCCCACCAAAGTTCTAGATGACATTACAAAACATTTCAATGGAAAATAACATGATTTCCTTAAGAAACCTATCAACAGACTGAGCACATTAAACTTAGTAACAGCCACTTGGAGTTTGTGGTTAACTACCCATCTTAGGTTCCCAGGGTTCCATACACAACCCCACAAACTGGGTGGCTGAAAACAATGGAAACTGTCTCCATTCTAGAAGATCAAGCTGTCAGCAACGTAGCACAATCCTTCCTCACCTCTTCCACCTTCTGGTGGTGGCTGTGAAACTTTGGGACTGTTCATGTTACAGGGGCAACCCTCCTATCTCTGCCTGTATTGGCACATAATCCTTTCCTTATGGATCTCACATTATTGCCTGAAGATCTCAACCTATCATCCTCTGGTGTGATCTCTTCTTAACTGTTTACATCAGCAACCACCCTCCATCCAAATAAGGGCACATTGCAAGAGACAAACAAATAGAACTTGAACTCTCCTAATGTGAGCCATTGCTACACTCAAGATTCTACAGGAGAGGGGAGCCAGAGAAGACAGAGACACAACAGACAGTAAATGCCAAGTGAGAAAATGCACTATTTACATATGACCTCTCCACAAGGCTTCCTAATCTCCTCAGGCAGACACCACCTTAGAGTGGTAAGCCATTTGTTTAATCACTTTGCTTTTTCCCCTGACTGCAAGTAATGAAATGCTGCACTCTCTAAAATAATTTCCTGACTATTTGCTAAGATTCATCTCTGACATTTCATTAAATATGATCATTTAACTGTACAAGTACAAATGCATTTTTAATTTAGCTTACTGCAGATATTTCAGATGTGGAGAAATGAATTCATATTGCTCTAGGACAAATATATCATTCACATATGCATGCCACAAAAGAACAAATTATTAAAAATTACTGAAACTTCCATGAAGATTTATATTTAACTTTTCCATTTTCAATCTCTATGTCATTGTGAAAACATAGAGCACGTTACTTTGTCAGCTGTGATTCTATGAAGAATGTGTGGGTTGTTCCACAAGGATTGTGATCAATAGCCTTCACCTCTGTCACACAACAGAGGTACTAAAGGAAATGAGAACTGAGATTCGAGTGTGAAGTTAAGAGGCTTGCAGACTCATCACTAAGCAGTGTATTATCATTATTGTCTATAAAAGAAAACAGCAATAGAAAATGTGTCTTCAATCCTGTGAACTGTGAGTTACATAAAACTTTTAATTAAAAAAACTCAAAATGTAAACCAACACTCTTGGTGCAGATTATCATTGGATTCAACACTGACTGGTAAAAGAATATGCTTGGGTTTTTTTAGCCTGAAGCAATGAACTCAAGAACTTGCAAGTTCTACACCAGCAATTATCTCATAGGGTATCCGATACTCCTGAATGTACTTTCATTACTATGAAAAGAAATCAACTTGTCTTCAAAAATCTTCTGGTAATATTTTAGATAGAGTGCTAAAGCAAACTAATAGAACACTTGCTTTGGAGAAAGTTTATTCAAATTAAGAAGAAGTTGATGCATTACAATTTTCAAAATGCTTAAAAAAAGGGGGGCAGATATAGCAGCAGAAATCTGTAATTTCACCTACCTGGGAGTCAGGGAAGAGTCTGAGGCAGGCCTGGCTAAAGCATGAGACCCTATCAAAATAAATAACTAATAAACAAACAAAAAGAATCGTGCACACGGCTTAAAGAACAGAGTGTTTGCCTAGCAGGTACAAAGACCTGAGTTTAAATGCTAGTTCTGCCAACAACAAACCAAAACAAGCAAAAATAACCCAATTATTCTACATCAATGAAATAAAAATAAATAATAAAAATGACAGGAAGCAGCAAAATTTCTCTTGAGCCTTCTCATGTATTCTAAGTACATTTTTAGACTGGGAATTCAGTGGTGAAATTTTCATCACTGTTCTCTATGGAATTCCCAAGTCATGGACTAAGTCAAGATTTGAAGTTTGGAAGGTACTTCTGAGACAATGTGATACAATTTGGATAGTTTACAAAGAAAAACTAAGACTCAAGTAATGTGTATGTGCACACAATAAATCATATGGCAAACCCCACACTAAAACCCAGGATGCCTGATTCCAGGTCCAACCATGATCATTAAGAACTTCCTTTTGAAACTGAGTGAACAAAGGAAGGGATGACATTGTCTCAAAAGAAATGTTCTCATTATCTGACTTATGAAACTGTAATCTCTCTGTATATCACCTTTATAACAACAACTTAAAAATGCATTTACATAAATAACTAAAATAATTAAATAAAATAAATTTTGGCCATGCGCACCTTTTTGTATGTAAAGATATTAAACTGTACAACCAAAGGGCCAACATATAGCTCAGCAGCTGGCCTGTATGTGGATAATGTGTGTGGCTTACCTGCCCACAAGTGCATGGATAAAAAACACATTAGAAACTGGTCTCATCATCCTTTCAAACAATACTTAATTTCAAAGAGCTTCTGACTCCCAAGTTAGTACTTGGCTAGCAGATATCTATGATCATTTTGTTAAAATAGTGGATCAAACATTATTATCCTGGATTTTCTTGAGAGGGTGTTGCTGGATGAGATGAACAATGGAATTGGCAGACTGAGTAGGGTAAGCAAATTAACCTCCTAATGTGGACAAGCCTCAGCCAATTCAAGGTCTGAAAAAAAAATGGCTCACACATGTCATCCTAGCTACTCAGGAGGCTGAGATCTGAAGATCACCGTTCAAGGCCAGTGGGGCAGGAAAATCTGTGAGACTCTCATCTCCAATAATCCACCAAAGAACCAGAAATGGAACTGCGGCTGAAAGTGGTAGAGTGCTAGCCCTAAACAAAAGAGCTCAAGGAAAATGTCCAGGCCCTGAGTTCAAGCCCCACAACTGACACACACAAAAAAAAGGTTAACTCCCACAAGTAAGAAAGAACTGGGCCTACCTGATGGCTTCATCTGGAACACTAGCTCTTTCCTGCCATCACACACATGCTGGGTGACCGACTAGTTCTTCCTGGTTCTCAGACCTTTGGACTCAAACTGGAGCCATGCCAATGGTTCTCCAGAGTTTCTAGCATGATGATGGTAGATCCTGAGTCTTGTCAGCTCCCATAAACTTCCTAACCAATTCTTTGTGACAGATCTCTTTATACATGCACACGTGCGCACACACACACACACACACATACACACTCACACATACAGTTTTAGTTCTCTGAAAAATCTTGACTAATACAATGTCCATAGTCACTAGCATCTTTAATTTTACACCATTTTCAATTGGTTCTTAACATTTTAATTCTTGCTGGGTGCTGTTGGCTCGTGCCTATAATCATAGCTAGTCAGGGAGCTGGGATCACAGTTCAAAGCCAGCTTAGGTAGGAAAGTTCATGAGAGTTTTATCTCCACCAAAACACCAGAAGTTAAGCTGTGGTTCAAATGGTAAAGAGTTAGCCTTCAGCAAAAAAGCCTGACCCCTGATTTCAAGCCATAGGAGTTGCACCCAAAAATAATCAATTATTGAGGAAGATTAATTAAGAGTAACAGAGGGGGGGTAAATATGATCAAATAAATGAATGCATGTAGGGAAATAAATGCGTTAACAACGAAAGGAAAACACAAAACTCTTCATGCCAGAACTTCCAGTTAAGTTCTCAAATCCGTGCCTCATTACTGTCACACATAAAAATGTAACAATATATTGGAATGAGAAAACTACCATTCTTCAGCCCCCGTTTAGTGTGAAGCTAATATTCACCTGATCATCTGGACTCTCCCTTTAGAAGAGGTTTTGAAATATCAACTGAGCAATCACACTGTTTGCAGGACTACAGGTATTCCTCAGCTACTCACATTGGATTTGTATTTTCCCTCTCCTAGAGAGCTCCTCATTGAGCTGTGAAGAGTACAGTGTAGGAAAATGCAATTGATGAGGACTGGTTTCCCTAAAGTTCCCTCTATTTCTAAGTGGTAACAGAGAATTCTCCTTTGTCTTAATTCATTTTGTGTTTCCATAACAAAATGCCTGAGGCTAGACAGCTTAGAGGTTTATTTGGCTCATGATTCTGGTGGTTGAAATTTCCAATCCACCTGATGCCTATGTCTGGTAAGCCACGACCACCAACTTTATTAAAAATAGTGAATGACATGACACAGTAGAAATACAAATGAGTTTACGATACTAGAGAAGAAGTAAGTTTCAGGGGAGGGGCCCTGGCACGCTCCAGCTCTCTCCCTCCCTCCCATCTTCCCCAACCCTGAGGCTTGAACTGAGGACCTGGCCACTGTCCCCAAGCTCTTTTTTCTCAAGGCTAGTACTCTGCCACTTAAGCCACACTTCTACTTCTAGCTTTCTGCTCTTTAACTGAAAATAAGAATTTCACAAGTTTTCTGTCTAGGCTGACTTCAAACCCCAATCTTCAGATTGCACTGTACCTTTAAGACATTAGTAATCATTTCCATTGTGTTATTTAAAAACAATAGCATTATTTCAGTTACTTCTGGAGTACAGAAAGAAACTGAACCCCATGCTTGCTCAAAACATGGTTTCCTCTTCCTCATGGCTGGAAAAGAAGCAGTAGCTGGATTTTTATTAACGTGGGAATAACACAGATGCTTCGCTCATTTGAAGTGAAATGGCCTTAGCTCTTGCTGTAACACCTTATGGAGAGGCCTAGTAGGCTTGTTTCAATAGTAATTCTAACCTATCTTCCTAAGATTTGTGCATGCAAAGCAAAGGCTTGTGCTGGAAACCTGGTCCTCAGTATAGTATATTGTATATACTGTACTATATTATAGTATATACAATATAGTATATTGATGTCATAGAACTGGGCTGGGTACTGGTGGCTCATTCCCAGGAGTCTGATATCTGAAGATCCTGGTTCAAAGTTAGACTGGGCCAAAAGTACGTAAGACCCTTGTCTTCAGTTAATCATCAAAATGCCAGAAGTGGCGCTGGAAGTGTTTGAAGTGATAGAATACTAGCCTTGAGCCAAGAAAATAAAAGAAAGTTCCCAGACCCTAAGTACAAGCCCCAATACTTGTACAAAATAAAAGAAGCCAGACCCTGTGTAAGGTGATTGGATCCTTAGGGACATTGCCTTCAAGAAAGAATTAATGCTGGCCTTTCACTGTGTGTTTGTTCTCTCAAGCAAAGATAAAGTAAGACCACTCCTTGGTGGGCTCATGGTCCCTTGGCTGCTTAGCCTGTTTCCTATGTTTCTCAATCACAGGTGATACAGCCAGAAGGCTTTACTAATTGGACCCTCCAACTACCAGAATCATGAGACAAATAAATTGCTTTTTTGTATTAAATAGCCAGCACCAAGTACTTTGTATAGCAACACAAAACATATTAAAATGCCAGCTTGACCCCTGCAACACACATAAAATGAGAAATGATGTATTCCTTCAGCTTTTGTGTGATTAGAGCCAGAACTCCACTCTTTCGCAGTCTCACCCCATTCCCTATCTCGACTGTTAAGGTCTACACTCATTTGTTAATAACCTCCCAGGTTCCCACCCTTCTTCCCCAAGCTGGATGTTTGATATGGCCACTCCTCAGAACTTTGAATAGTGATGGCTCCTATCCCCCTGTGGTGTGCTAGACCTGTAAGTTGGATCTAGGACTGATAAAGCCTTCTTTCAAAGTAATTCTCCAACCTGAGTACCAAGCCTTTAGGTAGCACCTATTAAGAATGAATCTCCTTTTGGATAGTAGGTATGAATACAGTAGAAGATAGAAGACTATTGGAAGAAGGAAAGTAGGCTTCCCATCTGAACAGAAAAATACATTTCTGTTTCTATTGAAGCCAATCATAACCAATCTAGAAAATGTAGAAGGGCCCAAAAGTCATTCCCAAAGCCTGTCACCCTCTTTCACGTTCCTTTTCATCCTTAAATCCCTGGTTCTTTCATTACTCCTGCAGGCACCAGAACTCTCACTGCCTTTCCGATAAGCATTCAGATTTCTATCACTGCACACTTCGAAAAAAAAATTTGCACCATTAGGTCTTCACATCCCAATATGAAACTGAGTTGTTTTGTTTGTAATGACTGAATGATTATTAAGGCACCCATCACAGAGAAGTTCTGGCTGAATGAAGAGCAATGTGGTGAAGAACAGGGCTGAGAGTCCTGAACCTGAGGCCAGCGATAGCCCCAAGAAACAACAATAGGACTTACCTATAAGGAGCTTCATTTACTCACCTCTTAAACACTGGCACTACAAAAAGTGATGTTGAAGAGCCCTATCATTCTATGTTTTGGGGACCTATGTTCATACAACATCTTATACTTTTCAACACATTTTCTTTCATTCGTTTTCTCCATCTTAGCTGAGACAGCATTATAAACCCCTACATGGTCAATAGGGGCTTTAAAGCTCACATTCAGGAGACTACATTACTTCTATCAGGCCACATCTCTCTGAAGGGACTACGTATGGCTAGCTTTAGACAATTGGTAACAATCATAAGAACACATGGTCATATCTGTTTTGTAAGACAAGAAATACTATGTCAGGTACCTGTAATCCTAGCTTCTCATGAGGCTGAGATCTGAGGATGGCAGTTCAAAGCCAGCCCAGGCAGGGAAGTCAGTGAGATTCTTATCTCCAATTAACTACCAGAAAAAAACAGAAGTGGAATTGTGGCTCAATGTGATAGTGTGCTAACCTTGGGTAAAAAAACTCAGGGACAGCACCCAGGCTCTGAGTTCAAACCCTATGACCAACAAAAAATGCTATAAGAATTTGATAATACCCCTTTACATGCTCAAACGTCACTTGGGACAACATTAGCCAGAAAAAGTATCTCCAGATTTAAGGGGAAGTTGTACCAGATCAGAAAGGAATTGAGTTCTAGTAAGTGCTGATTATTCAAAGAGGTACACGTTGCATAAGCAATGTGGGCAAAAGTTCTCATGAGCAATTATCATTTTCCTGGGTCTATACTTATCAAAGGATCTTAGTTCTAGTTCTACTTGGAAACATGTTGATTTGGGAAAGAAAATAATTTTCTGGATAGCAAAGAGATAGCCAATGGGGCTGTAGAGTGAGGTAGTACTTACGATGAACAGAAACCTAGAGGAGAGAGATTTTGTATTGTTTTTAAAGAATTGCACAAAGGAATTACAAGTCCATAAGTCTGACTAGGAGTGCAATGCTTCTTTCTTGGAAAATATCATCCCCTTCTTCATTTCCCCCTATTTCTCCTTCCCATCCCTACCCACAAGTTACATAGTTCATTTTTTACATAGTCTATATTGAATATAATGACTGTACTTGCTTACCCTTCCTCCTTCCATTCCTGTGTTCTTCATTACCCCCACTTCCAAAAAAGTTTCCATTTCCTGGTATTCGTCTTGATAACTAGTTTTTCAGAGGAGGGATGCCTTTGGATTTCTCCCCTCCTCCGGTCAGTCTATTTGTGTGTAAAGGCACAGGGCCCTGTAAATGTCATTATCCCTAATTGTATTTTAGACCTAGCTTCTACATATGATAGAAAACATGCATCATTTGTCTCTCTGAGCCTGGCTTATTTTACTTAACATGTTCTAGGTCCATCCATTTCCCTATAAATAACATAGTATTGTTCTGTTTAATGGATGAGTAAAATTCCAAGATGTGTATGTACCGTATTTTCTTAACCATATTTTCTGAGCTGTTTCTTCTATAACTTGGCTATTGTGGATGGTGGGGCAATGAACATGAATGTGCAAGTGTCTTTACGGTATTCTGACATACAATGTTCTGAGTAGATAACCCAAGAGTGGAACAGCTGGAAGTTCTATGTTTAATTTTTGAGGACTCTCCAAACCACCTTCCAGAGTGGTTGTACTAGTTTACATTCCCACCAATAGAGGAGAGGAACTCTTCATTGACACAGATCAAGTTAAATACCATGGCACATATAAAAGTCCACTTCCAATCACCAAGGAGATGACAATTTCAATCTCATTGTTACTAGTATCTAGATTAGCCAATGGAAAAAAATCTCACTTCCGTAACAATTACTAGGATAATTTTAATAAGGGAATTCAGTATGGTTTTATGTGGTTGAAATGTCCTATAAAATAAGACACTTGAGTCCTTTTTCTAAATTAATTCCTACGGTCATGCTTCACTTCTCTCCTAATTCTGTCTCTGAGAAATCAGGAAAAAAGATACAAACATCTGCCTAATTCTGCCCCAACACAACTACTCAGAACTGGTGGTTTCCATCACTTTTTACCCCTTTCACTTCTTACCCCCTTTTTAGAAAGGGGTATATGCAAAGACAGGCTTTCAATTATTTTAACAAGCTGGATTCTTATTCCTTGTCTACTCAAAACTTAATACGTAGCCAGGTGGTTCATGCCTGTAATCCTAGTGACTCAGGAGGTTGAGATCTGAGGATCGTGGTTCAAATCCAGCCCAGGCAGAAAAGTCCTTGAGACTCTTATCTCCAATAAACTACTAGACAAAAGACAGAGGTGGCACTGTGGCTCAAGTGGTAGAGCACTAGCCTTGAGTACAAAAGAGGCTCAGGGACAGCACCCAGGCCCTGAGTTCAAGCCCCAGGACCAGTAAAAAATACTTTTTTATTGGGATGCTGGTCCGAGGACTTAAATTTGGGGTCTGGTCAATGTCCTGAGCTTTTTAGCTCAAGTTTAATGCTCTACCTCATGAGTAGCTACGATTAAAGGCATGAGCCACCAATGGGCCTAGCAAAACGTTATTTTTAATGTATGCTTGAGTCCTACTTGTCTTGAATTACACAATTCAGAGAGGCAGAACTCTGTTAGTTTAATTCCATTTTATGCCATTGCATGCATTACACTGGCATACAGTTCCTGATGAGAGTAAAACACAGATAATGTTGGTAAAGAATATGCTGATTAGTATGATAAAGATGATGATGAAACTCACAATGATTAATGATAACTCTAGGGTCTGCTATCAGAGATAAGCCTTTTTTTTTTCAGGGCTTTCACATTTCTTTCCTTCTTCCATAATATCAAATTTCATTAAAAGGCTTTTACCTGCTCTTCAAGATGATTTGGTAGGGTGAAAGAAAATCAGAAGTTGTCCCTAACTCAGAAGGACTCCTGCTTTATCACAAGGGAACTCAAGAACAAAACACCTCAAATAGGATGAAAGAGAAATTTCAGAAGAAAAATAAATCAACATGTCCAAGATGACCATCCTTAAATAAGAGGCCTATTCCACTAGTATAGAAAAATCAACACAAGGAAGTTCAGTTTTGCCAAAAGATGTTTGAAATTGGAGCCTATCTGGAAACAAAGATACCATCTAGTAACAAATGCGCAGTCTGAAAAGGCAGGTCTGGGTTACCTCTTCCCATCAGATGATCTCAAGCTGATTAACCATGACGGGTCGCTCTGAATAATTGCTGTAATCACTCCAGTGAGCCCCTTACCTTGTTTGTCTTAGCAAAGAAACAAGTCTAGCTAGCTCAGAGGCTAGCCACCCCTAAACGTGACATCTCTAAAGAAGAGGCACCTAATCTAATGGAAGCATTATTTGATGCTGTTGATTGGAGGAAAAGATGGGAGAGAACTCAACAGTGGTTTCAAAGCTGGCTATAGATAAGAGTCTCATTAAATGGTTGAGGACACGGTCTTGCAGGTTGACTTGATCTGATGACCAGTTAGAGGAGACTTCCCATAGCTAGAAAGGCAAAAACATGTCACGAAGAATTCGGCTATAGATTCAGCTCTTTGAGAGTGGAGGATAATTAGGGTTATGTGTCATCAGAACTTTTCATGTCAGCTAAAATGCACACACTTCCCAAATAAGAGACTGTCAGATCTGCTTAAAGCTATGAGAGATGGAACTTCATTCCAACCTGTGCCATCTCATTGGAAATGCCAACTTGTATCAGAATGCTGAGTGGTGAGCCGCTTCACTTGGGTCTTCTAGATTATTCACTTGTTTTGATAAAACTTTCTAACCCTTAAGGAAGTTGAGTATACCTGGGTTCCTCTAACAGAGGCAGTTTGCCTCCTGGCCCTGATAACTTTTACAGAAACCAAAATAAATCATGCTAAATGTGAACAAAAAATGATCTCAACTGTCCATCCAATGACAAGATGTTTTCACAGGGATAAAAGCATTGTGTCAAAATTTCTATAATGCCCCAGAGACAAGTGGAGTTCATGAGGCTGAATTTAAATCATTCATATATTATCTAACTATCTATTTATTTTCTGATGGCAGCAAAATAAATAAAGGCCTCCCACTTACTTGCTTGCTCAGCTGGTGCTATACCACTTGAATGACATTTTCAATCTGGCTTTTTGCTGGTTATTTTGGAGGTAGAGTCTCATGGACTTTCCTATTCAGTCTCAGCCTCCCAACATTATTCATCTATCTACCAATGTGCAGCCTCTTCTTTATGCAGAGCTCAGAGCACCTTATTAGACATATTTGGTTTTGTGTCAATCACTCTATGTAATACTGAGCTCTGGAGAGGGCTGAAGCCCATGTGTTCACCTTTTAATCCCTAGTGACTACCCCAGTATCTGGCACTTTGTTGATGTTGAATGAATGATGCATAACATTTTTCTTTAAAGCCTGAGTCCTTTACCTTGGTTAACATCAGTATATTTTAACTAAAGTTATGGTTCTGAACTAATTTTCATAGTCTATTGGTTTTATATCTGTGTTGTTTTTCTTTTCTTTTTCTCTCTTTCTCCCTGCCTTTTCCATTCTCTTTCATTCTGTCTAATAGACTTCAAGATTTTCCTTAAGGAAAGTAGTTGTCAGAAAAAGGGGAAAAAAAGAACGGATATTCATTGGGTGATTACCATATAAGTTTGTGAAACTGGGGATTTAGCCCAGTGGAAGAATACTTGCCTAACAAATACAAAGCCGAAGTTCAAAGTACAAAGTTCAGTCCTCAGCACTGGAAAGACTTTAAATTTTTTTTTTTTTTTGCTCGGGTCGTGGGGCCTGAACTCTGGGCCTGGGCGCTGTCTCTCAGCTCTTCAGTTCAAGGCTAGTGCTCTACCACTTGAGCCACCGCACCACTTCCAGCTTTTTTCTTTTTGCTTATGTGGTACTGAGGAATCGAACCCAGGGCCTCATGCATGCAAGGTAAGCGCTCTACCACTGAGCCACCTTCCCAGCCCCAAGACATTAAATTTTTTTAAAGGACAACTGCTGTAAGTTTGAGATGCTGCTAAATTTTTCAGTTTGTCTTGTTTAACCCTAACAAACACACTGGGGCAAATTTTTTTTCAAGTAAGGAATTTTCTCTGTGTCTATATTAAACCATGTAAACTTTTCCCTGCAAGAGATATTTAAGAAAATAAAAATAGTTGTGCATTCGTGGCAAACATCTGTAATCCCAGCAACTCAAAAAGCTAAGATCTAGGGATCACGGTTCAAAGCCAGCTCAGGCAAGAAAGTCCATGGGATTTCTATCTCTAATTAATTACCAAACAGCTGGAAATAGCACTGTGGCTTGATGTGGTAGAATACTAGACTTTAACCCAAAAGCTTAGGGGACAGTGTCTGGGTCTTGAGTTCAAGCCCAGGACCAGAAAAAGAAAAAAAAACTACAAAAATGGCTAATTGAAGTAGACGGTGTCCCCAAAAGACTCAAAGATTTCCTTGTTGTTCAAGTAACAGAACCAAATGAATTTTCTATTCCTGTCTTCTAGGGAAACCCACAAGGCCTCTTCACATCTGCTTTCATCTCTGATTGTAAAAATGCTAGGAGGAACAGAGACAGAACTTCTGCCCCTTTCTCCAAGAAGCATATGGAAATTCTATTCTATGGAGAGAACGGGGCAAGTGATAGAGGAAGGACTGGATCCATATTTTTCTTTTTACAAATCTCTAGTCTATTGTAAAAAAAAAATCACTCTGCTTCATCCTTAGTACAGCCTACTCATGTGCCTAAGCTTGTTTTAATGTTTCTAAACTTTTTGTCCTTTCTCCTGAGGGATGGTGAACATAACCGAATTGAGAGATGATGGAAAAATTGGTCAAGCACGCTTCGACATGTGTCCATGAAGGTTTTCTAGAGCTGATTAGCAATGTGGGTCTGCAAAATAAGGAAAATGATCTGCCCTGAAGGTGGGCAGCACTATCCAATAGGCTGAAGGCCTAGAGAAACATAAAGCAGAAGTGGTAGAAGGCTTGCACTTGTATAAGCTCGAATCTTCGTGGGCAGGTATGTTTCTCACTGCTGCTGCTGCTGCCTGAGGGATCAGACTTCAGCTTCTTTGGCCCTTCAATCTGGGCTTGCACAAGAGATTGTCCAGTGTGCTTCCATCCTTCATCACTTCTGAGACTTCTAGCTTCTTGGACTGAGCCGATACTAGTTTCCCTGGCCTGTAGATTCCCACTATGGGGCTATCCAGCTTCTGGTCAGGTAAGGCAACCTAATAAACGCCTTCTTATATCTATGTACATTCTATTGGTTCTGTCGCTCTGTAGAACACTAACTAATATACTTCCCATTGCTCTTAGCAGTGACTAGCTATGGTGGCCAGGGTTACTACTACATAGCCTTTCTTGACTTGGTCCCAGCTTCCTTTTTCAGCTTCATCTTTTGATGTTTCCTGCCTCACCTATATTTACATACCTTATTACTCTACCTTTCAGAATCTCCAAAAGAAAAAACCTGCCCCTGGGTCCTGATCCTCTGTACCAGTCCCCACTTATTTGTAGTTTCCATGGTTTCAAGTACCCAAGGACAATCACTGTTGGGAAATGTTAAATGAAAAATTCAGAAATATGTAACTCCTAAGTTTTCCATTGCACGACATCCCCAGCAGCATAGGGAAATCTCACCCTGTGGCACTCCCTCCTTCCTGGGACCTGAGCCATCCCTTTGTGCTATGTATCCATGCTATACAAGCTATCCACTCGCTACTTAGTAGCTATCTCTGTTATCAGACTACCATACAGTTGCAGCGCTTGTGTGCAGGTAACCATTATTTTACTTACTTACTAAAGACCCTAAATTGTAATAATGAGAATGCTAGAAATGCAAATACACCAAAGAGAAAGCTAAAGTGCTTGAAGTTATTGACAAAAACCTCTATTCTTATGTTGCTAAGACCTACATTACAATAAAATATTTTGTTATAAACATATGTATAAACACATACAGGTGATATGCATGAATATATATTCATATATGATCAAAGTAAGTATGGCATATGGTATACATGAAGAGTATGTGATGTAACCCCAATGAACAGTTAGTAGGCAGTTTAACAAAAGGAATATTAGGAAGATGAAATGTGTCTTAACTGTGGGGGTGGGGATAGAAGTTAATAGGAGAGAGGCAGATGAAGGGAAAGAGGAAACATGGACAAATACAGTCATAATACTCAATGCACACACATGAAAAAGGAACTTGGAAAAGTGATGGACTTGAGATTGATGGACAAAGGGGTAGGTGGGAGAGTAGTATTTTATAATTGATCTATTTTATTATTAGATTATTAATCTCAAGTTTATAAATTAAACATGAAAACCAGGCACTGGTGGCTCATGCTTATAATCCTAGCTACTTAGGGGTTGAGACCTGAGGATCACAGTTCAAAGCCAACCTCAGCAAGAAAGTCCCTGAGACTCTTTTCTCCAATAAAACACTCAAAAAAAAAAGCCAGAAGTCACGCTGTGGCTCAAAGGGTAGAGCACTAGCCTTAAGTATAAGGAGTTCAGGGACAGAGCCTAGGCCCTGAGATCAAGCCCCAGAACTAGCAAAAATAATAAACAAATAAATAAATAAAATATGATGACTGGGAATGTGGCTTAGTGGTAGAATGCTTGCCTTGTGTGCATGAAGCCCTGGGTTCGATTCCTAGAACCACATACACAGAAAAAGCCAGAGGTGGCACTGTGGCTCAAGTAGTAAAGTGCTAGCCTTCAGCAAAAAAGAAACTCAAGGACAGGGCCCAGGCCCAAAATTCAAGCCCCAGGGCTGGCAAAAAGAAAAAGAAATAACATGTACAGGCTCAGAAATAACTGCAGTCTTAGTCTGCCACTAGGGGTGTTGGCAATTGTCACCCATGAGTAAGGGGGGACCACATCCATTCCTCTACTCCACTCTGCCTCCAACACTCAAAAGCGTCCTTAACCTGGCCATCTCCTTTCTGCGCATCCTTCAGTTGCAGCTACAGAGCGGCTTCACAGGAAGTCTTTCTCAGTAGCCACAGAACTCAGAACTTCTCAGGTTCACAACTTCTGACATACACCCTGACACTTGAGAAACATCTATTTTTACCCAGAAGTCACCAAGGTGCAACAACAGCACATTAATGAATGTTTTCAGAGATTCCATGTCTTAAAAATGGCACTTCCTGATGCTACCTACATACTTCTGTCTCAACACTTCTACACCCTATGCTCATTGCTCATTCAACTCTCTCATCATTCAGCAGACTCTTCAATGACAGGACTAAGGGAATGAATGTGGAGGACACCTAGGGGCAGTCCAACAGGATCTGAAATGTCAGGGAGATGGCTATTTCCCCAGCAGAACTCACGCAGGACCTACTGCAGTTCAGCACTTCTCTGTACAGGATACAGAATGACTACGAAAATCAAGACATTTTGGTTCTCAAGAGACTCACACGCTTCTCTTTTCCACATGTCTTGGCAAGAAAGAGATTAAGGAATTCAGTTTTTCAACTGACCCAATTTATCTAAAACAGACCAATAGGCTAGAAGAATGGTTCAAGTGGTAGAGCACCTGCCTACCAAAAAAGGAACTATTTTAAATTCTTGTCCAGGCTTGTGAAATTACTTCTGAAGAAAGTTTCAAGAGTAATACATATCTGAGCACCAAGTCATAGGAAAATGTGGCTTTTTACTTGGTACCTCATCATTATAGTATTAAATTTGACCCAGCTTTAATAATGAGGAAAAATATCACTATAACACCTCTGTTCAAATTATTATGTATGAGCATGATAGATGTTTAGGTATTAATTAAATAAGTTTAAGAAACGTTCACCATTGGGGCTGGGAAGTTGGGTAGGTGGTAGAATGCTTGCCTTGCATGCATGAGGCCCTGGGTTCAAGTCCTCAGCACCACATAAGCAGAAAAAAGCCAGAAGTAGTGCTGTGGCTCAAGTGGTAGGGCACTAGCCTTGAGCTGAAGAGCTGAAGGACAGTGCCCAGGCCCAGAGTTCAGCCCCCATAACTGGCAAAAAAAAAAAAAAGAAACGTTCACCGTCCTTAGGGTAGACATGGTGGTACATACCTGTAATCCCAGTACTCAGGAGGCAATGAGGATCACTAACTCAGTATCCTTAGCAAAATTCCTTCATAATGATCAACTCATATGATACGTTGCGAATTACCCACAGGATATTTATAGAGTGTCTACATTCTCCTCGGTAGAATTCTCATGTTATACATGAAGAAGCTGAGTTGAGGTGGGGAATAGATAAGAACAACACACAGGGCACAGCACTAGCACTGTGCTACAAGTTAATCACGTACAAAGCCAATGCATGCCCTACTTCTCTATAACTTTGTAATAGGAGCTTCTATTTTATATCATGGAGGTTTTTGTAAATCTGTAATACAAGACGTAAAGGTCTGTAGAGAGGGTGTCATCTATACTAGTAAAAAGCATAATATCTTGCAAAAATATTGTTACACTTTGGATATGAAGCCCCTCCACCCCAAAAAAGGTTCATGCATTGAAATACTGATTCCCAGTGCAAGTCATGGCCAAAGGTGGGACTTTGGGAAATTAATTGGCTCATAAGTGCTCTGACTACATGAATGGATTCATGAATGCAAGTTTTGAATGGATTATTGGGAAGATGGTGGAACTGTGGAAGGTGGATCCTGGTTGGAGGAAGTGGGTCACTGGAGTGTCTTTCAGGGCTGTATCTCGGCCCTGTCCCCTCCACCCCCCGTTCTTCAACTCTGCACTCCTACCCACCATCTGGCAAGAAATCTCCCTTACACACTCCCACTGCCAATTTGCCATGGCTTCAAACCTCTGAAACTATGAGCCAAAGCAAATCCTTCTCCCATTGTTTATGTCAGCTATGTGTCACAATGATGCAGGCTGCCTGACAGAAATATGTTCTGATTTTAGGAATCAAGAGCTTCTTAGTTCTTCTATTGATAGCTGCATTAGTCAGATGTCTGTTGTTGTGTCAAAATGTCTGAGATAAACAAATTGAAAAGGTGAAAAGTTTTATTTGGGCTTATGATTTCAACTGTTTTGGTTCATAGTTGTTTGTCTTGTTGATTTAGAGCCCGCAGCAATGCAGGACACCATGGAAGGGGCACATGGCAGAGCAAAGTTGCTCACTTCCTGGATCCTAGAAAGCAACAAGAAAAAGGGAAAGGACCTAGGCTCCCTGCTCCCCTTCAAGGATATGCCCCAATAACCTAACTTCCTTCCACCAGGCTCCACCTCTTAAAAGTCCCAACGTCTCTCAATAGCACCAGATGCACTTTTGGCAAACATTCCAAAATCTAAACTATAGCAATGTCTAAGTGACCTTGGGCATCTAATTTCACCACTCTGGGTCAGGTACTTCCTCTTCTGTAAAATCAAAGAAGTGATATTGATATCAAAGGAAGTGTTTGAGGCATTGTAAATAATTAAGGAGCCAGAAGTCCCTTTACCCTGAAACGAATTGAGGTGGATTGTTTACCAATTAACAATTCTTCCATCCCACTCCATTGCTTGCTCAGGATTTTCCAAATGGTTGGTTGCCATTGGCCCAATGACCCTTGATTCTCTTTCCCGCTTCTCATCCCTCTTTAGCTGCATGATCAGCAAAGTTGGACCATTTCTGCCACACACTGCTCATCATGACACGTCCATTCCAACTAAAACCATAGCTCTTCTCCATGAGCTTTCCAAGAGTGAGAACTGTTGCATATCTCTTTTGTTTGGCAAGAAACATAACACAAGGCCAGAGACAGCACACAACCCATTATAATACAGGACAGCATGGCAGATTCAGTACTGATGTTCCAACTGATTGAAGCCCAGTTCACAAGGAAGTGATTTTTATTTGGCCACAGTTCACTGAGAACGTCCTTTCCCAAAACATCACATCAAATTAAGCTGACGATGATAAAAGCATAGTTTGCACAGATAATAGAAGCTAAGTCTGGGCTATCACAAGTGTCTCTAGCTGTTCCTCAGGATGGCAGGCACTGCCTGATGGCTAGAAGGCTGTCAGCTGATGTTAATAGCAAGTACGCACACAGAACTTCTCTTAAACTTAAGAAAAAAAAACACTGTTCAATAAAGAAATCCCATACTTTTCGTGGTTGGAGGGGGTTGTGGTAGTGGTCATGGGGCTTGAACCTGGGGCCTAGAAGCTGTCCCTGAGCTATTTTTGCTCAAGGCTAGTGCTCTACCACATTAAGCCACAGCTCCACTTCCAGTTTTCTGATGGATAATTGGAGATAAAAGTCTCACAGAGTTTCCTGCATGGGATGGCTTTGAACTATGATCCTCAGATCTCAGTCTCCTGAGTAGCTAGGATGACAGGCATGAGCCACCAGCGCCCAGCTCCTTGTCACTTTTCACCCTGTCTGCTGTGCCCTCCTCAATGCCTGGATTGTGGTCCATTTGCTTTCTCCCCAACAGCCTGGGCAATTCCACCCTCCAGGCCTCCCACTGCCACCAGTGCCCAACCCCATTCTTTTTCTTTAATAAAATTAATCAAAAGCTCAATGTGGTGGCTCACACTTATAATCCTAGCTACTCAGGAGGCTGAGATCTGAGGATCGCAGGTCAAAGCCAGCCCGGGAAAGAAAGTCTGTGAGACTCTTATCTCCAATAAACCACTTAGAAAACTGCAAGTGGCGCTGTAGCTCAAGTGGTAGAGCACTAGCCTTGAGCTGAAGAGCTGAGGGACAGAGCTCAGGCCCAGAGTTCAAGCCCCAGGACCGATTTAAAAAAAAAAAAAGAATCAGCAGAGATGAGAATGAAGAGTGTGATATTTTTATATCTATACTGCTTTTAGGTTTTATTGTTTCTTTGTGCTGGTCCTGAGGCTTGAACTCAGGGCCTGGGTGCTATCCCTAAGCGGTTTTGCCACCAGTGCCTGAGTAAATTCTGATTTATAGCTACATAAGTCTGAAGAGTCCTTTGAAGCCAAATGCTGGTGGCTCATGCCTATAATCCTAGCTACTCAGGAGGCTGAGATCTGAGAAATGTGGTTTGAAACTAGCCCAAGCAAGAAAGTCCAGGAGACTCTTATCTCCAACTAACCACCAAAAAGTTGGAAGTAGAGCTGTGGCTCAAGTGGTAGAGCACTAGCCTTGAACACAAAAGCTTAAAGACAGTGAATACCCCAACCCAGAGTTTAAGCCTCAGGAATGGCAAAAAAAAAATCTATGCACAAGTTCAGTGAAATGTACCATTTACTGATTTGCGATTTGTGTCTCCCATAAGAATGTGGATTCAAGGGCTTGGTCTATTTTCTTCAACAGTACATGTCCTACCCCAGAACAGTGCCGACCTGCTAGGCTATCAGTCAACTTACTGAATACTTGATTAAGTTAGTTAATTCATAAATTCCATTAAATTGCTGATCAACTTTTTGTTTTCTTTTTTTCCTATTTGTTAAAAAACATAAGTAGTTATGAGCTGGTGAAGGGGGTGTAGAGTATATTAGTAGCCTCATAAGGCCCTGGGTTCAATTC
Organism: Dipodomys ordii; assembly: GCF_000151885.1. NCBI lineage: Eukaryota > Metazoa > Chordata > Mammalia > Rodentia > Heteromyidae > Dipodomys > Dipodomys ordii. The sequence goes on along the minus strand of NW_012267248.1, from coordinate 7,906,698 downwards.
TAGTGCATACGCATGCACGTGTGTGTGCACACACACACGTGCATGCGCGCGCGCGCGCACACACACACGAAAACAGTATTACAAAACAATATCCTTTTTCATAAAATATCTTTATACTCAGAGAGAAATAAAGATAAATAAACCATAGCTCCACTTCTGTTTTTTACTGGTTAGTTGGTGATAAGGGTCTCATGGACTTTCCTGCTTTGGTTGGCTTCAAACCTCTATACTCAGATCCCAGCTTCCTGAGATTTTTAGGTGTGAGCCACCAGCAACCAGCAGAAGTCATGGTTTTGTTCACAAGATCTACTGTTCACAGATTTATCCATAAGCAGCAACACGTGGATCACAGGCTCACCTTCTGTCCACTCCACCTCTCTGTCCCCCAGCGGCATTCTTTACATTCTGCCCCCAGCAGCAGCTGCACCCCAACTCACCCTATCCTCCAGTAATAGCACACTGTCCAACATGGTGTCTGTGTATACCCTCTTTAGACAAATGTAACATCTGGCCAAGGACAGCTACATAAGGCCCTCCCTCACATCCAATCTCAATGCTAAATACAGGGCTACCTAAGGCAGCACATGACTTACGCATGTCAAATCGATGACAGAAAAAAAGGGAATCAGAAGACTGGAAAATACGCCATTCATTAATCAGCCCCTTTGTAAATAGTTCTGAGTTCTTGGTACCTAAGAAGATAGAAATGAACATTTATAGCATAGGAAAAAGAAACTGATGGATGATTAGCTTGAGTCTCTTATTTGCTAAATGTAGATAATAGATTCATTATCTCACCCCTCCCCTCCTTAACAGTTATGGGTTTGATTGCCCTCTTGCCTACAGGTAATTCTCCATCAAAATTAAATCTGTCAGCTAGTGCTCAATTTTATAAACTATGCAGGCAGGGGAGAGATGAGAGGCTGGTACTGGGTAGGAGGGAGGTTCTGTTTCCCAGGGCTATAACACCAAAAGGAAGTCTTTCTGATCCAAAGGTCCTGGATATGGCTACATTCATGGTCCCATAGTGACATCAGCTGGTCAGATTCCAAACAACAGCCAGAAATTTGAAGCCAGTCCAGACAAATCCTTAGAAACTCCTACCTCCAATGAATCAGCACAGCATCAGAACTGAAGGTATGCCTCAACTGGTAGAGTTTCTGCCGTGAGCAGAAAAGGCTGAGCAAAAGCACAAGGCTCTGAGTTCAAGCCCCAATGACAACACGCAGACATATAAAAAATGTTACGAGCAAGAGGTAAAAAGAAATATTTAACCATGGGGAGAATGTGAGCAGAAGCCTCAATGAAGCTGTTTAGAATATGCAAGTACAGGGCTTGGCAGATGCTGAGCTTCATATGGGGAAGTTGTAGGAGATGTTGACTGAATGGAGTGGGGCCAGGTGGTCAGATTTCTAGGGAGCAAAGGAAAACCCGGGGGAACCTGGGTTTAACTCAGAAATCTCAAATGAGTGAGATCATACAAGTGTCTCTGATCTCTGATAACTTACTAGAAGTAGAATTAGCAATGTAATGCTATCGATAGATGTATGGCCTCATGGGGAGTTCTATACAAGACTACAGCCATCCTCTCCGGAGCAGTAAGAAAATTGTGAGTCCAGCGGCCAGGACTGAAGGGATCACATCATTAAGACCCTCAGGCTGAGCTAAAGATTCTTACTATACAGTGACTCTGGACAAGGCAGACAAGTCCTGGCTGCAAAGTTGCCAACATAATATTCTTATACCAGATTCCAAGTTTTATTCACAGTATCTACTTCTCCTCTGACTTTCTAACTTTTTGACTATCTGAATATCCCAACTCTTCAACTTTTACATATCTATTCTATTGTAATAGTATATATTATAAATAGAGGAGCTGGGTGCTGGTGGCTCATACCTATAATCCTAGCTACTCAGGAGGCTGAGATCTGAGGATCACTGTTTGAAGCCAGGATAGGAAAGTTTGTGAGACTTTTATCTCCAATTAACTGCCAGAAAACCAGACATGGAGTGATGGCTCAAGGTGGTAGGATGCTAGCCTTATGCAGAAGAACTCATGGACAGTGCTCTGAGTTCAAGCACTGTGACCATGACTGACCAAAAAAGAGGAAAAAAGTAGATGAATCATTACATGCAACCATGTAAACACTTTGAAGTAAAAATGTAGCTAGTACTTGTGGCTCATCTGTAATCCTAAACTACTTATGAGGGTGAGATCTAAGGATACAGTTCAAAGTCAGCCTAGGCAGGAAAGTCCATGAGAGTATTATCTTGAATCAACTACAAAAAGGACAGAAGTGGTATTGTGGTTCAAGTAATAGAGTACTGGCCTTGAGCACAAAAGTTCAGGAACAATATCCAGACCTTCAGTTCAAGCCTAAGGACTGGCACCAAAAAAAAGTAAATATCTCTTTTTAGTAGCCTATCAAAATGCCAACAGTCTCAATACTTACCGTAATTTCTTATACATTAATGCAATGTTGGTTCCAAGCTTTATAAAGTCAGAAATTGTACATCATTTCCTAGAATACCCTGATGCCTAGCAGTCACCAAGCACAGAGGACATGCCCCACTATTGTTTGGATGGACAGATGGATCTGTGGAAGAATACACTGAAAATGAGAAACTGCCTGGGCTGGTGCTAATGGGGGTGGACTCATCCCATTGTTGTTGTTGACAGGATCGAGGTTACAAAGACACTATCCAACTGGAACAAAGAGAAGAGGAAAAGACATCATAAATTGATGCAATACCATAAAGGGAGAATTACTGAAGGTCAATTACCGTTGCAGATGGGCCTGGTATCAATCAAGACAGCCACACCTCTGGATGAGATGGCAGGGTCATCACAGCATCTGAAGTCACACAGTGTGGCTATGCATGCTCCCCAGATCCACCCTCGGGGCCCACAGTGGGGCAGCCTGAGCTGATTCACCTCACTCATCACTGCCAACATTGTCTATCACTTCATTAGGTGCCAGGCTCTGCTCTAAGTGCTCTACTCTACAGCTGGCCTCCATATCCAAGGGTTCTGCATCCGCAGATTCAACAATGGCAGATTGAAATACTAAGAAAAAATTGTATCGGTATTAAACATGTTCATACTTGCTGTCATTATTCTCCAGTATAACAATATTGTTTTAGTCTGCAATATAACAATTGCACAATGTTTTCCCTAGCATTTACATGGTAGTATTATAAGCCATATAGAAATGATTATAAATATACAGGAAATTGTGCATAGGTTATATGTAAATACTAGATTGTTTTAGACAAGGGACTTGGGTCTCAGGTACAAGGGCATCTGTACAGTATCCTGGAACCAACTTTCCCTCACCCTATACTACTGAATCCACCTGACTAAGCTAGAAAGTGGATAATACAATTTTAGAAATTACACACACACACCCCTGCCACACTGTACAGCTGAACAATCTGAAATTCAGAACTGTGGAGTAACTTGCTCCTGTCTACTCTCCTAACAAGTAAGAAGCCAGATGCTGGAGTTGGAGGCGTGGCTCAGTTGGTAGAGCTCTAGCCAATGAGCGAAAGGGTCAGGCACTGAAGTTTAAGTCTTGGTCTTGGCCCTAAAAAGAAAAAAGAAAAGAAAAGAAGAAGCTAAAGGGCTGGGAAGGTGGCTCAGTGGTAGAGCGCTTGCCTTGCAAGCATGAGGCCCTGGGTTCGATTCCTCAGCACCACAGAAGCAAAAAGAAAAAAGCCGGAAGTGGCTCTGTAGCTCGAGTGGTAGAGCGCTAGCATTGAGCTGAAGAGCTGAGGGACAGTGCCCAGACCCAGAGTTCAGGCCCCACGACCGGACCCAAAAAAAAAAAAAAAAGAAGAAGAAGCTAAAGGAAGAAGCCAAAAAGCACTTACTAAAAAGTGAGTTGATTAAAAAAAATGTGCTTCATGAATATAATGGAATGCTACCCAATACTTAAAAAAAAAAAGAACAAACTAATGATTTGCACAATCACATGAGAATCTCAATCTCTGGGAGCATAAAAACCAAAAAAGAGTATATTCAGTGTGATTCTATTTACATCAAATTACAGACAGTTTAAACTAACTTATAGTGACAGAAAGCAGATAAGTGGTAGCCTGCGGAGAGAAGAGGTGGGGGGTGGGGAAGAGGGCAGATAAGGAGGCTTCAGGACTGATAGATATGTTCATTATCTTGATATGATGATGGTTTCATGGAAATATTCATGTGTCAACACTCATCAAATTGCACCTTCTAAACATGTTGAATTTATGGTATGTCATTGTACTTCAATATAGCTTAAGATACTTTAAAGAGGATACTTTTTTTTCCTTTTTCTTTCTTTTTTTTTTTTTTGGTCAGTCATGGGGCCTGAACTCTGGGCCTGGGTGCTGTGCCTCATCTCTTCAGCTCAAAGCTAGCACTTTACCATTTGAACCACAGCTCCACTTCTGGCTTTTCCTGCTTATGTGGTACTGAGGAATCGAACCCAAGACCTCATGCATGCAAGGCAAGCACTCTACCACTGAGCCACCGTCCCAGCCCTAAAGAGGATACTTTTCATATGATTATGTTCATACAAAGTTTCAGCTCAGATAAAAAGGAAGAATGAAATAATGCTTTTGAACTCTTAAATTTGTACAAATAAGAAACTAGCTACAAACAGGGGCCACCTTTTAAGGAAAGGGGAACATGTTTCAGAGAACGGAGCCAAGAAGCACAGCGAATCATTCCCAAGCAATAGGACTGGCAACCCACACTAGATTTCACAAGTGTTGTGTGTCTAGAACTGCCATGGGCCCTTATCACTTTTAATTTTAAAATTAAAAAAAAAACTACTGCCAAGCACTGCTGGCTTGTGCCTGTAATCCTACCTACTAAGGAGGCTGAGATCTGAAAATCATGGTTCAAAGCCACCCCAAGCAGGAAAGATCATGAGACTCCAATTAATTACCAAAAATAAAAAATACTCCAAAGCCAGAAATAGAGTGGAGCTGTGGCTCAAGTGGTAGAGTGCTAGCCTTGAGCACAAAAGTTCAAAGACAGTGTCCAGGTCCTGAGATCAAGACTCAGGACCAACACACACACACACACACACACACACACACACACACACACACACAAACTCTACTGTTACAATTAACATACAAAGACAAGACAACAATATTTAAATTGTACATTTTCAGCCACTATGAAATAATCACCATCATCAAGATAATGAACACCATCATACCACACAGCATGGTCTCCAATGAGTCTTCATTACTAAGATACCACATTGTCCCCTTCCCAAGACAGACATCATCTGTATCTTTCTGAGATATCCAGAGAAACCTCATCAGGCCTTCCACAGTGGCCCAGGCAATCATCATCCCTCTAACCAGATCAAGTCTCCTTCTTATCCATGTGCAAAAGCTTTTTCAGCCTTCTTGCCTACCAGAGAAGTGCTTCCAGGTGCAATGCTGCAGTGACAAGCCCAGGTGAAGTAGTAGTCTCCCCACCATGTCTGCCCCCTGCCCAGCCATGCAGGTGTTAAGTAGATGGTCCCTAACTAACCATGGTTCTGTTTAAGGTTCATCAACTTATACTAAAGTCATTTAGTAAGAAACCGCACTTGCAAGTTTGAATTTGGATCTCTTCCTGTCCAATCTTCTCTCGTGATACTGAGGAACGGTAGCCCATAGCAATTCCCTGTCAGCCCACACTGCTCCTAGTCAGTCCTACAGTCATAAAACAAAACTACTGACCTATGCTCATTAAAGCGAGGATACTCAGCAGGGTTATTCAATGTAGTGTGTGTGTGTGTGTGTGTGTGTGTGTGTGTGTGTGTGTGTGTGTGTGTCCTGGGGCTTGAACTCAAAACCTGGGCACTGTCCTGGGCTTTTGTGCTTAAGGCTAGCACTTCAGCCACAATTCCACTTCTTTTTTTTTTTTTTTGGTAGTTAATTGGAGATAAGAGTCTGACACATTTTTCCTACCCAAGCTGGCTTCAAACTACTATCCTCTCATCTCAGCCTCCTGTGTAGCTAGGATATAGCCTTGAGCCACCAGCACCCCACTCAATGCATTTTTGAGATATAATATTTTTATCTTCTGGTATTTTTCATTTATGATAGATTTAGTGGGACATGGCCCTCTTGGAAATTGAGGAATACATATATATCTTCAAATCAGCTCAGGTTTTATTTCCAAGAAAATATAGTTAAGACCTTAGCTCCTTGGAGAGGGAGCTTTAAAACCACTTATTGGCTGAAGTTCACCTTAATTCTATCCTTCACCCATGCACCACAAAGGACATGTCCTTTCTTCAGAGAAGTCCAATTTAAAAATAACCTTTTCTTCCCACAGTTTCAATAGAGACTTAGGTGGCAACTGAAGGCTAGGATGAAAAAACGTTAGAAACACTTTCTTCAGTCTAGGCATGGTGGTACATGCCTGTAGTCCCAGCTACTCTGGAGGTATAAATAGGAAGATTACAGTCCAAGCCAGCTCAGAGATAAGTATATGTGATCCTATCTGAAGAATTATATTAAAAAGCAAAAGACTGGGTATGAGGCTTATATTTGCCTAGCAAGTACAAGGCCCTAAATTCAACCCACAGTAGTGGGATGGAGGAAGGAGAGAAAGAAAGGAAGGAGGGAGGGAGGAAAGAAGGAAGGAAGGAAAGAAGGAAGGAAGGAAGGAAGGAAGAAAGGAGGGAGGGAGGGAGGGAGGGAAGGTGGGAAGGGAGGAAGGGAGGGAAGGAAGGAAGGGAGGGAAGGAGGGAGGGAGGGAGGGAGAGAGAAGAAAAAGGAAAGAAAAGGAAAAGGAAATAAGAAAAAGCAAACTTTTCCTTTATAAAAAAAAATTAAGTTAAGGGGGCTGGGAAGGTGGCTCAGTGGTAGAGTGCTTGCTTTGCATGCCTGAGGCCCTGGGTTCGATTCCTCAGCACCACAGAAGCAAAAAGAAAAAAGCCAGAAGTGGCGCTGTGGCTCAAGTGGTAGAGCACTAGCCTTGAGCTGAAGAGCTGAGGGACAGTGCCCAGGCCCAGAGTTCAGGCCCCACGACCGGACACAGAAGTTCTAACATTTATTTTAAAGGGTCCTTCACTTTTTCAGAAGCACCATGTCTGTAGTAGCCTCCCCAAACTTCTACCACTGAGAAAGTGGGAGTCCAGACAATTTGTGACTGTCTAGGGATCTTCCAGTTCTCAAGGACTTGTTCCCAAAGAAATCTTACCTAAACCCGATTTAAATGATAGGATGTTGTGCATGGAGTTGGAGCTTTTTTCTTTGGAGCTTCTTTTCTTTCATTCAATTGTTTCTTTGCTTTTTTTTTTCATTCCTAAAATGAGACTTTGGGGAAAGTATATTTTGTACATGAGAGGAATATGCGTTGTTAGGGTCAGAAGGTTTACCATAGCAGATTACATTTTCCAAAAATGGTTGCAATGATTAAGTTTAGTCCCACATGCCCTTCTAGAACCTTGTCACTATCTCTGCAAGAGGTGGAGTCTATTTCACCTCTCCTAGAATCTGGGTGGCCTTGATAAATAGGCTATGATAGAAATGTCACTGCGAGAGTTTCCAGTCTGAGTAATTTTAGAAGTACATTTTTCAAAATGTCATTTATCTGTATGAAAGCTGCAACTGTCTTTTCATGCATAAAGCTTTAACATTACTCCAGTAAACCTCACCAGAAAAGAGAAGACATGAAAACACACAACCATGACCATTGCTTGAAATGTAACAGACACAAAAAAGAAAGAGCAAGTTCAAGTCAACATTGAGTATCTAATCTTTACCCAACACTGTGACAAGCAGGATACACACAGATAAACAACAAAGATACTCTATACTTATGTTGTTCACTAGCAGAGGAGACAGGATAAATTAAATGACTAAAATGGCTTAGTATAAAAAGTTCTAGAGGGCTGGAGACATAGAGTAGTACAATACTTGCCTTGCAAGCACAAGGCCATGAGTTCAAACCCCAATACTGAAAAAAATAATCTAGAAAATACAAATCCATGCGATGTGAAGGAGAAAGGAAATAATTAAATAAAGTTAATAATTCAATTGTTAAAAATGATTAAGAATTTACCCAGGTACTGGTAGCTCATTCCTGTAATCCTAGCTAGTCAGGAGGCTGAGATCTGAGAGTTGCACTTCAAAGCCAGCCTGAGCAGGAAAGGCTATGAGACTCTTATCTCCAATTAACCACCAAAAAGCTGAAGCTACGGCTCTAGCGATAGAGCACTAGCCTTGACCAAAAGAAAGGAAAGCACTCAGGGACAATGCCCAGCCCTTGAGTCCAAGCCCAAGACTGGAATAAGAAAGGAAAGAGAGAGAGAGTGAGAGAGAAAGAAAGAAAGAAAAAGAAAGAAAGAAAGAAGGAAAGAAAGGAAGGAAGGAAGGAAGGAAGAGAGGGAGGGGGAAGGAAGGAAGGAAGGAAAGAAGGAAGGAAGGAAGGAAGGAAGGAAGGAAGGAAGGAAGGAAAGAGAGAGAAAACTCTGAGAATAGAATGTACTTTCTTATCATGAACCTTTTTTAAATGTTCCTGCAGGACTGGGGAAGAAAAATTTGAGTGCATGGAGACAGTGTGAAACTAGATCAACACTCTTCATAGTAAATACAGAGTAGCACTGAGGTTGGTGATCAGAAGATTGGTCTAGCTGGGGGCCAGTGGCTCATGCCTGAAATCCTAGATACTCAGAAGGCTGAGATCTGAGGATCACGGTTCAACACCAGCCTGGGCTGGAAAGTCCATGAGACTCTTATCTCCAATTAACCACCAGAAAACTGGGAGTCGTGCTGTGGCTCAAAGGGTAGAGCATTTGCCTTGGGACAGTGCCCAGGCCCAGAGTTCAAGCCCCATGACCAAAACAAGGAGAAGATTGGTCTTTGTGGGGTTAAAGCAGGAATCACAAATTCAAGTGCCAGATAAAAAAGAGAAACAGGAAAAATAGGCTACTGCAAGACTAAAGTCAGCACCTAACTCACTTCCTTAGTCCTAAAGGATGCTAACTAGAGGATAAGGTCTCTGTTGAACTGGAGGAAGAATAATCTCCCTTCCAAGGGAGCAGCTCCTGCATTAGTTCCTAAGCAAGTACCCAACCTTGCCAGATTTTTCTATTCTTCAAGGAAAGACAGATACCTGTTGTTTTTATATTGAATCTCCTGATCCTGGAAGATTTCAACTAATTCAAAATTTTTAACTATCTAGGCCAGTATTGTGCTGGATAAACAAAACACATCTGCAAGTGAGCATGGTTCACTGGCTACAAAGCCAGGATCTTCCTCTTCAATTACTCAGATTGAACTGAGATTTATTTGGAGTTTATTCTTAGGGAATGGGTTTTTCCTTTAACACTCACTGAAAATAGAGACTAAAGGGGGGGGGTAGCGCCACACTGGACAGGGTTGGACTAGGAACGTTCAAGATTTCCTCAAGCTGTCCTATGGCATTTAGTAATGTCAGGCCAAAGTTGACTGTCATCCTAGAACCTTCTTCCAGACTGAAGATTCAGACTTGGAAAAATAGGCAGATTGAAAGAGAGGAACCAATCCCAGTGAGTGAAAGATGGAATTCTCTGACAGATCAATGGGTAGTAAGGACATCGTGGGTGTTAAAGAACAGAAATGCCTTCATGGAACTGTGTCATCAATCCATAGATAGAAGAATGAGACGGGGATCTGGGAAGGGTCTCTCTCCTGAAGGAAAGGTACAGCTTATAGAATGGAATCAGTTATTGAACTAAGAAGACAGTCAACTTTGAACCATCACTTTAGGCTTCTTCCTTTGTTTTCACTTCACGGAGTTGCCTTGACTCAATAATAAAGATTACCAGAAGAAAACAAAGGAAGAGAATGAAAAAGGTATATGGAGCCAGCTCCATCTCCCCCTGATCACAGATACCAGGAACTTATATACAAGACTTCCAGATAGAAACCAGAAGCAAGTAGCTGTCCATAGCAAAGCTTAGAGTATAGATGAAGATGACCAGTGATCAAGAGCTCAGGAGGGAAACCAACCAAAATATCTTCCATGCTTGACATGGTGGTATACACCTGCAGTCTCAGCACACAGGAGGCTGATGCAGAAGGATTGAGAGTTCAAAGTCAGCCTGGGATACATAGCAAAAACAAAGTTAACTAATAATGTTTACTCTTCTATGGCACAGTAGGGTGACTATAGTTCACAGTAACCTGTGTTTGATGAAGAACCAGAAGAGAGAAGACTGAAGTTTGAAAATACTAAATGAAAGGAAATGCTAATTATTCTGACTTTGTCATTATATATTGTTCGTAAGTGCTGAGTAATAGTACATCCCAGAAATAACAACAATTATTAAGTATAGGTTAAAATGGAAAAATAATGACCCTTCAAGATGGAGAAGTTGACCCTTATGTTTTCTATTGTATTGGACTTGAGATATTAGACATCACCCAGTCCAGTAGTTTCTAAATCTATTGTTAGCAGTAGCATCTCCCTTAAAATAAATATTATCATTGTTGACCCTAGGTGACCTGCAATAGGGGGTCATGATTTTATTTCCTCAACTTGTGTGTATGTTTGAAATTTTCCATGGTAAATATTTTTAATAAATACTACATTGAGCTGTGATTTTTTAAAAAAAAAAGAACAGATTGTAGATGTGTAGTTTTAAAACTGCCAAACTATTCTTCCAATATTTTGCATGCTTACTAAGAATCATTTCCCAGGAATTCTTGGCAGATGATGTACAATTGCTTAGATGCTTACAATGCAAAGGCACACACTAATATTGAGGCAGTCATACTTGGCTGGGTTTGCTTTGTGAGAAAATAATATTTATATTGATCCAAAATATGCCCCTTTATAACTTTGAGTGAGAATGAGATAATTCCTACTGCATGAAAGTATTTTCATCCTTTTATATTTTACCTTATGCCTTTCCAAATAACTGGCAAAGTCTAGTTTTCTGTATCACACTAACATATGCTACAAAGTCTGCTAGAGAGATGCTAAGGGCTATGTTTCCCATCCTCTGGGTTAAAAAGATGTGAGCAAAATGTTTAAGTAAAATTAAGATACCTACAGGCAAAACCTGACATAGCATTGCACGCTGTGCTACATAATAGATGGAGATTTGTTTTAATATCATGATGCTCTCCATCTTCACCTACCTGTCAACTCCACATCAGCTGTTATTAATTCAACACCAGAGAGCTTGAAAAGAGCTGCAAGCCAGTGAGAGCTCACAAATCAGAAGCAGAGATGGCGAAACCTCCGTGGAGATTCTGCTTCACAAACTTTATGGGAATTTGAAAAATGCCCCTCAATTTGGAGGATGTTTGATAGGAGGCCAACTAGAGTATAGAAATACAGATTTCAATTGCCTAATTTCAATGCAGAAACCAGTTAAAGATATAGGCAGGCGCGTTGCCTATAGCATTCCAAGTGGTGCTGTGGGGACACAGGCCTGTCTTCCTGACTTCTTTTTAGCATTCCCGCCCCTTAATTACAATGGATTCAATCCCAGCACCAGCTGTTTCTAAGACACAGACATCACTTGCATCTTAGGATGGGTAAAGGGGAAACTTGTGTCTAGTTTTCAGACGGGTTTTACAGCAGCAATTTCTCACTAAGGGTCACTAGAGGCCCTGTGATGGCTTGATTATAAATAGTATCCATCAAACATCCACATATTACAGACTTAGCCCTGCTGGTGGAGCAGGAGGTGGTGGAACCTTTAAGAGGTGGAGCCTAATGGAAGGTTCTTAGGTCATTGGGGGCAGTGCTTTCTGGCTACTAATGGATTTAAGCTGTCTGCTCCACCCCATGCTCCCCACTATTATCAGAGTCCCAAAGCGATGAGTCTGCCTGATTCTGAACTGGAATCTCCAGAATCAGAATAAAGCCTTTTCTCTTTATTAGTTAATTGTCTCTGTTATGTTTCATTAGAGTAATGCAAAGCTGACTAATGCAGACCCTACACTGAAGATTTATGTAAAACATGTTTGTGTCCTGTTAGCCAAAGCCCAATGTCAGATGAGTGGTTCCTATCACAATACATGTCCAAATGTCCTAATCTCAAAAGTTCCTTAAAGCAAAAGGCCTTTTAGTGTCACTCTGTGCCACATTAATGCTAAATGTATGAAAAAGGATGCTCTCTTCTATATGTCTTTGTAAAATTCCATTTTGTCGGTATATGCAGATATATACTATATTCTGTACATATATGCTATATATATTTTATATATGCATTTTTGTATATACATAAAATCATGACATAGAACATACACACATACACACACAGGAACACACAGACATACATATCTTCTGATAGAATTTGAAAGTTAACACTAACTATAATGTGACTGAATAAATGCTCACTAAGCCATTTCTCCTGGTGTCAGAGTCCTTGCAGAAATAAGGAACAGGGTCTGACTCTTCAAGAAACTTTAATGAAAATACAACGTAGAGTTCAGAAAGAAATGGTCTGGATGGGATTAATAGAATCAACTGGGAATGTAGAAGGCCTCAAGTACTACCAGGAGTATTATCATTCCTGGCTGGTCAACTGCTCACGCATAACATAGCCTGTTTTGTGATCCACCCATGAATAACGGATAGCATCCAACCTATGTTTGGGAGAGATTGTAAGACTTATGGCATTTCTTCATTGTCTTGGTCCACTTTCTGTTGTTACAACTGAATGCCACAGGCCAGGTGATTTATAAAGAATAAAGGTTTTTCTGGGCATTGGGGACTTATACCTGTAATCCTAGCTGAGATCTGAGGATCACAGTTCAAAGCAAGCCCAGGCAGGAAAGTCCCTAAAACTTTATCTCCAATTAACCACCAGAAAACTGGAAGTGGCACTGTGGTGCAAAATGTTAGAGCCTTAGCCTTGAGCAAAAGAACTCAAGGACAGTGCCCAGAGTCTGAGTTCAAGCCCCATGATTAACCACCAAAAAAAAAAAAAAAAAAGAATGAGGGTTTAGTCAGCTCATTTTGGGAGGTAAGGGGGAAGGAGTCAAAGAGCATGAAGGGAGTGTCTGGTGAGGGCCTTCTTGCTGGTGGTGATTCCCTGTAGAGTTCATGATGAGACGGCTCCTGAGAGATGGCCCAACTGGCTTTTGTAAGAGATCCATTCTTGTAATAACAAACCTATTCCCTTAAAATAATAGCATGCACAGCACCTGTATCTTCAATCCTAGGTACCACACTCTGATTCCATTTAAACCCAAATTTTAAACCACAACATTTTGGAATAGAAAAATCAATTCCCTTAAAACTGAAATGCTTTCAGATGATGGCACTGCTAAGAGCAATCTGATACAGTAACTGTTTCTGGCATATGCAGCTCATTTTAACAGATGCTAGAATGACATCCAGAAAGCTGTCAGATCTACTCCAAAAAGAAAAGCCATCCAATTCATGTTCCACTTGCCAAATTAATTTCATCTGACATTTAATTTGTATCCTAAGGTAGTGTGGATTTAAAACATAACTGTGATCACAGCAGATTAGAGAAATGTTCTATGTGACAAACTCAATTCCTTAAATTATTTTTATTGGGAGTAAAAACTGCCTTGATAAAGATATCTACAAACCAAATATACAGATTATCTAAAAATAACGTTTATCGATTCTTTTCAGTAAAATGTAAGTATTCTGTCTTTGATGCCTAATGTTGAGTGAAACAAAATGTGTATCATCGTATCATAATAGAAGAGAAAAATAGTAATAGGAAACTAGAACTCTGTAAGTCTAGGAATCAGAAAGCTGTGTGGAAATTCTAGGTATTTCATCTATCATAAAGGGTCTCACCTCAACTCAAGCTGTACATTAGAATCAGTTAGGAATTTTAATTTTTTTTAAATTTAGTGCCAGTACTGGGGCTTGAACTCAGAGCCTGAGCTCTCTTCCTTAGCATTTTCACTTAGAGCTAGTGCTCTGCCACTTGAGCCAAAGCTCTTCTTTCACTTCTTGCTGGTTAATTGGAGAACAGAGTCTCACAGACTCTCCTGCCTGAGTTGGCTTTGAAGCATGATCCTCAGATCTCAGTCTCCTGACTAGCTACTATTAAAGGTGTGAACCACCAGCGACCAGTGAGGATTTTTTTTTCTTACTGCCACTGTCCAGCTCTACTCTATGAAAAATTAAGTGGGAGCTCCAGGATGGAATGCTATCTGTAGCTCTTGAAACTCCAGGCAATTTATGCACACATGTATTAGCTATAGATATTAGACAAAAAATTAAAATGGTCGTTTCAAATCTATATTATCATAAAACATCAAATAAAATGAATATGGCAAGTTGAACATGAACTAGATGGCTTTTTCATTTTGGAGCAGACCCAACAGCTGACTGTGTCTGTCAACATGTGCTGCACCTGGAACAGAGAGTAAATAAATGTTTACATAGTCATGGTGCTGTAGTTTGGATATTTAAGAGCAACCCCCTTAGTCCTCAAGGGTCACTCCTAGGAGAAGGTGGAACCTTTGAGAAGTGAGACCTAGTGGGAGGAAGGGAGGTCAGAGAGGGGGGAGGCCTGGGAGGGAATTATGGAATCCTGCTCTTTTCCTCTTGTTGCTACTTCTGCATCCTGTCTTGTGATGTGGGAGGTTTGCTGTGCTACACACTCCTTCATGATGCACTGTTTTACTGGAGACCTATTTACTTGCTCATAGACCGGATCTTCCAAATACATGAGATAAAAACAAAAATTTTCAAGATAATTGTCTCAAGTATTTCATTAGAGTGATGGAAAACTAACACTACACATGGCTATCAACTTTTTTTTTTTTTTACTGGTCCTAGAGCTTGAACTCTGGGCCTTGGCTCTGTTCCTGAGCTTATTTTGCTCAGGGCTAGCACTCTACCACTTGAGCCATAGCACCATAACCTTTTTCTGAGTAGTTTATTAGAGACAGGAGTCTCACAGACTTTCCTGCCCAGGCTGGCTTCAATCCATGATCCTCAAATTCCAGCCTCTTGAGTAGCTAGGATTACAGGCATGAACCAGAGGCACCTAGTTTGGCTATCAACATTTCTTAAGAGAAAAAAAAGAATTTAAATGTGTTAGAATCTGGCCCCAAAATACATAAAGCCTGAATTGATAAGGATCTCTTAACATTGCTATTTGTTATATCCTTTATTACTCTTAATTTATAGGGTTTACCTGTTGCTTTTACTTTTTTCCTTGCAGTTTATTAATTGAACCAACTAGATAATTTGTCTTATAGGATAGAGATGTTGATTGTGTCTCTATGGGATCACTTAGCATGTTTCTTTATTTAACATGTTCTTTTTTTTTTTTGTTCTGGTCCTGGGGGTTTGAACTCAGGGCCTGGGCACTGTCCCTGAGCCTCTTTTTGATCAAGGCTAATGCTCTACCACTTGAGCCACAGTGCCACTTCTGGCTTTTTCTGAGTAAATAGTTTATTGGAGATAAGAGTCTCACAGACTTTTCTGCCCAGGCTGGCTTTGAACCATAATCTTCAGATCTTAGCTAGGATTACAAGTGTGAGCCAGTGGCACCTACCTCGTGTTCTTTTTTTATGCTGTTATTCATTGCAAAATTATTGTTAGATCATTTCAGGCTTGATCAAATTCAGATTCAATTGGCAAGAGTACTTCATGGAAGATGACAGGCACTTTGCTCAGAAGCACATAGGTTTGTCTCTAGTTACAATTGAACAGCTATTGATAATCATTACCTATGTCCATTTTTTTTGATACTGGAGGATGTAAAAACAATGATATCCTGCTTCTTTGTTTTCATTTACTAACTATAATACTTCTATAAAGAGAAACTTTCCCTTAGTAGTAGTTTCCCTGAGATTGTCTGTATAACATAATCAAGACAAAGAATCAACTTCCTTATCTTTTTCCATTTTTAAAAATAATAAACAATATCTCCAATATGTTCCAAAAGTATTCAATAAGGATTGTTATAAACTCATAGATTTAAATATATGTGAAATATTTCAATACCTTGTGGTTATTCTTTCCTTCCCAGTACTGGGGTTGAACTCAGAGCATAGGCAGTGTCTCTGTGCTCAAGGCTGCTTCTGTACAACTTGAGCCGTATCTTCTCTTCCAACTTTTTGCTAATTAAGTGAAGATAGAGTCCAGGATTTGTCGGCCAGGGGTGGCTTCAAACCTCCAACCTCAGTCTTTAGAGTAGCTAGGCTTATAGGCAGGAGCCACCAGTAAGTACCTGGCAGCAAAATAGTGTTTTAAACCTCGTCTATCTTAAACTTCTCTTTTCTGCAATGCCAAAGTCCTAAGTTACAACTACGCCTAATGCTCCCTTTGCTTCATCCCTTGGTACAAAGGCAACTGTGTTTGAATAGCAATGCCAGTGCTAATACTCTAAAATGCTAGCCAAATAACAACAAAACTCCAAAATATTTTTTCAAAAATTTTTGTCCTCAGGATATATCTCAAGACTAAATTAATTAACTCATTAAGAAAATTGAGGTAAGGGACAAGATTAGGAGGGGTCAGGGAAAATAATGAAAGGGGTGAAACTGATCAAGATACATTGTATTCATAAACTGTTGAGTGACAAGTCCTTTGTACAACTATTTAAAGATAATAAATATTTTTTAAATATTTAAAAGAATGCATCAATAAGTAATTATGAAATAATGACACTTCAAAGCGGCCATATCATGTGGGCTTAATATATAGTGTGTGTTTTGCTTTGCTTTCAATTTTTTAATTTGTGTGTGTGTGTACGGGCACACGCACGGGCATGCACACACGTGCAAACACACACACACTAAAACTGGGAATCTGAACTTATTTTTTTCAATCACTCACTTTTTCACAAGGTTGATACTCTATCACTTGAACTTTGATTCCAGTTCTGGCCATTGACTGGTTAATTGGAGATGAGAGTATCTTGATTTGTCTGCTTAGCCTAGCTCCAAACTTCAGTCCTCAGATATCAGCCTGCTTTGTAGCTAAGATTATAGGTATGAGCCACCAATATCTAGCTTAATTAAATACTTTTCATAATTCTATACAATATATGTATCTTCCTCCCACATCGATTAAGAAAATAACTATTTACGAAAGTCAGTTTCTATCCCTGTTCTCTACATACTGTTTCCTTCAGCACAGGTAATCAGCTTTCTTTTGATTGAAAATAAAAATAAATGTGTCTTTATATTTGCACCACCCTTGACTCTATTAGATGAATAATTGCCTGCACTAAATACTTTCTTTGCTTTCTTTCTTTTACTGAACAATATATCCTGTAGATCATTCTATACCACTATGCAGGGATGTTTCTTATTCCTTTCTGGAGTTACATAGCCTTCCATGGAATGAGGGTACCAAGGGTTTTCAATCCTTTATTAAGGAATATTTGAACATTTACAGTTTTTGTTATCATAAACAGGATAGTATACACTAACTTTACATGCATATCTTTTTTTATATTTTCCAGGTTTGAATGGAGAGTAGAATTTCTAGACTAAAGGGTAAACATGTACTTAATATTGCTAGACATAACCCAAATCCCCTCATAGGAACTGCAACATTTTTCCTTACCTGAAATGTATGAGAGCACAGTTGTTTTCCTCATAGTAGTGTACCTGAGTATGTTGTCATAATTCTGGATTATTGTTAATTTGATAACTGAGAAATTGTATAGGTTGGGTCATAATTTGCATGTCTGAGTAAGTTTGGGCATCTTTTTAAAATAGCTTTGAGGGTCACTTGTGTCACTTTTTTGTGAAATTTATTCCATATTTCGGTATACTTTTTGCCAGTCCTGGGGCTTGAATTCAGGGCCTGGGTACTCTCCCTGATCTTTTTTTGCTCAAGGATAACATTCTACTACTTGAGCCCCAGTGCCTCTTCCAGGTTTTTCTGTTTATGTGGTACTAAGGAATCGGACCCAGGGCTTTATGCATACTAGGCAAACACTCTACTCCTAAGCCGCCTTACCAGCCATCTGTATAGTTTTCTATATAGTTGGTCTGGTGTTTTTATTCTTTTCTTTTAAAAGTCCATTCACAATGTCATAAGTTGTAAAGAATACCAAGTTCTCATCTACATTTTTTTTTTTTT
>NW_012267248.1:7865523-7888591 GCF_000151885.1 Dipodomys ordii | reverse complement strand
TAGCGCTCTACCACTTGAGCCACAGCGCCACTTCCGGCTTTTTTCTTTTTGCTTCTGTGGTGCTGAGGAATCAAACCCAGGGCCTCAGGCATGCAAGGCAAGCGCTCTACCACTGAGCCACCTTCCCAGCCCCCTCATCTACATTTTTACTTGGAGTAGAACTTTATTTTAGCCATTCAAAAACTTTGTTTGCCTCCAGTTAAAAGTGCCTTTATTTTTATTTTATGTTATTTTTGTACTGGGTACTAAGGCTTGAATTTAGGATCTTATGTTTGCTGTACAGATTGTCTATCACTTGAGTCATGACCATCCCTTTTTGGCTCTATTTTTCAGATAGGAGATCCTGGTTTTTTCCCAGGGCCAGCCCCAAACTGTGATCCTCCTACATTTGGCCTCCTGAATACCGAGGATCACAGTCATACCACCATGTAGGACTTGCTGATTAGGATAGAGATTTCACTAACAGATGCCCAATCCTCAATTCCCAATTCCTGTGCCTCATGCCCCCTCCCCAGCTGACCTCAAACCAAGATCCTCCTTATCCCTGCCTCCCAAGTAGTTGCGGTTACAGGTGTGAACCACTGTTCCTGGACTATAACAATGTCTCAATACCTGAAAGTTCTTTCTCTACCCATTAGAATTTATTATTGTGCTACTTAATTGCTATTGTTTGCTTATACATTTATTATTATTACTGTTATACCCAGGTCGCAGGACCCCCCCACCAAGAAGCAGCTCGGGCCTCATCCTACACTCCCACACAGCAGAGCCTAGGAGGAGAGCCGGGAGCTAAAGATTTGCAGGGGTCATAAAGGCACACAACAAACCAGGTGTTTGGATTACCACCACGTTTTGCTGTGCTAGACAGAATTTCTTAGGTTTAGTTTAAACAAGCAATAAGTGGTCATTGCCTCAAAACTTTAACCCTTCAATTACTTCTTCACTTCAGCTCTCTTTGGCTTCCTTTGTAAATCTTTGTCTAGATTTTAACTTCATTTGCATTTTATTAATGCAAATATTTCATAAATTTCCATCTGCAACTATAACATATATATAAATATTTTTAAATATTTTTTGACAGTCCTGACACTTGAACTCAAGGATAGCACTTTGCCATTTAAGTCAGTGCTCCACTTCTGGCTTTTCTGGTGGTTAATGGAGGTAAGAGACTCAGACTTGCCTGCCCCAGCTGGCTTCCAATGGCAAGCCTCAGATCTCAGCCTCCTGAGTAGCTAGGATTACAGGTGTGAGCCACCAGCACCCAGCAACTGTAACTTATAGATCCTACAGTTTCACCCCAAATTTTCTTCTTTGAACCAAGTTATTTATTTTTATATTCTTGAGATTTTTCTAAGCCCTTAAATTTGTTTTTGTTGTTGTTTGCCATACTGGAGTTTAACATCAAAACATTGTGCTTTCTGGGCAAATGCTCTATCATTTGGGCTATGCCTCCAAGTCATATTTTTGTGTTTTAGATTTTTTTTTTCTCTTCGTGCTCTAAGATACAATTTTCACGAATGTTCCACGTGCTATTGAGAGCTGACCAAGGCCCCTAAACTATATCAAAACCTAATTCTTAAAATATGTGATTCAATCTTGTGAGGAAAAAGGCTCGGTACAGATGTGACATTTAAGAAATACGTTTCCAAATTACCATCATATCACAATTTAAAGGCTCCACAAAATACACCACATGTTAGAAATTCTAAGGGATTGAGAACTCTTCACTGTTCAGTCTGTTTGAATTCACAGAACCCAGATGCCTGAACCACACTAGATAAAATTTCTCTTCCCATTATAAAGTCTCAGCCTGCCAAATAAGTGAACAAGTTAAACTGTCAACCAATCTGCTGTGGGAAAGTTTGCAAAAGCAGGGCGCTGATGGCTCACGCCTGTAATCCTAGCACTCAGAAGGCTGAGAGCTGAGGACGGAGGTTCAAAGCCAGCCTGGGCAGGAAAGCCTTTGAGCCTCTAAATCCTCCAATTAGCAGTGGAACTCCGGCGTCACCGCTCCACCCCTGTCCCACTTCCTCCTCAGGCCCCGCCCTTCCTCTGACCCCGCCTCTGGCGCGCAGGCTCCGCCCGTCACGCCTCTCTCCGTTCAGCCAATCACAGCCGGCGTTTGCGGAGGTTGGGCTTCTCTCTCCGCCAATGCAGGAAGTCTTGGCAGTCTCTGTCCCGCCCCTGTCAGCATCTGGGACCGGAAGATGGCGGCGGCCGCGGAATTGAAGCTGCTGGAGAAGTCCCTGGGGCTGAGTAAGGAGAATAAATACAGCGCCCAGGGCGAGCGGCAGGTGAGAAGCAGAGGCGGCACGGAGGGCAGCCAGTGGTCTAGAGTGGGGTCTGTGGAGCCCAGGCGGCCCGGCCGGGCTGGCGGGGCCCCGGCCCCCACGTGTGGGCGCCGCGCTGCGGTGGCGCCTTCCCCGCCTTCCCCGCCACGCTGGCCCGGACGGGGAAGGAGCCCCGCAGATCGGGGTCCCCCGGATCGTCCGGTGATCCGTCAGCGTCCTGTTGTGGACAAGCCCCCCGCAAACCCCGCGCCCGCCTGGGGTACAGTGCTCACCGCCGGCGCTGTGTGAACGCCCGGCCCGGCTCCCGGGTGCTGGGCTCGGCCCTGGGCCCGGGGGGCCTCGGCGGGGACACAGGGGACACCCCCCCCCCCGGGAAGCCCACCTTCCGGTGGACCCCGTGGCATCGAAGTGAATTACAATCGGAAAGAGTGTGGTCCAAGGTGGCGGGATGGGTTGTAGGCTAAACCCGGGGCGTTCTGGACAGGGCTTTCTGGGGCCGCGTGATACCCAGCGCGGGGTGCATTGTGCGGAGAATGAGGGAGTGAAACGGGTAAGGTCTAAGAACCCAGAGGCATGGAAGAACGTCTAGAAAAATCGATGAAAGAAAGCAAATGGTTGTAGAACGACTACCTTGCCCTGTGAAAGGAGAATGGAAGGGCTCGATGGAAATAAAATCAAATCACGTGCCTTCTTCCATCTCGGTAACTACTAATTGCCAGCTAGGGAAATATATGAGCAAGAAGCTGTACACACACACACACACACACACACACGTCATAGGTCTTAAGACATAAGCTATTTCCCAGGAAAAGCAGACCGATGGGCTCACTGTATCCTAGGAAAAAAATAGCCATTTTAAATGTTTCAGAATGAAGCAGTTTCACCTCTGACCCAATCCATTGTAGAAACTTTAACAGTCCTTGGGCTCAGAACTCAGGGCTTGGACACTATGCCTGAGCTTCTTTTGCTCAAGGCTAGCTAGCGCTCTCTACCACTTGAGCCACAGCACCACCACTGCTGGCTTTTTCTTTTATGTGGTACTGAGGAATCGAACCCAGGGCTTCATGCATACTGGGCAGGCACTCTACCACTAAGCCACATTCCCAGCTTTCCAACAGTCTAACTGTGTCCACACTCCTACCATAGGATCAAAATATAATCACCTAGTCTTTGAACCTACTTGGGCTTGAGTTTCCCTCTTGCCCCTCTGTTGTGAGAGCTGTATTGTAACCTCCCAATAAAATTTGCTTGCCTGCTACTTTGCTGTTCATTTCAGTCATTTCAACTCAATCTAGCTGACATTGTTTCAGTATTAGTTTTTTCAGGATTTTGTTGGGTTTTTTGTTTTGTTTTGGTGACTTTAAGTTTTTGGCATTTTTTTCTTTAGTCCATGTTAAAATCCTGTTCTGAGCAGTCACCAGTGGCTCATGCTTGTAACCCTAGCTACTCCAGAGGCCAAGATCATAGGATTGCCATTCAAAGCCAGCCCACACAGGAAAGTCCCAGGAAATTATTATGTCCAATTAACTACCAAAAAAGCCAGAAGTGAAGCTGTAGCTCAACTGGTAGAGTGCTGACCTGTAGCAAAAAAGTCCAAAGACAGCACACAATTCCTGAAAGACCAGCACACAAAAGAAAAGAAGATCCTGTCCTGAAAATAGTATTGAGTTTTACACATAAAATAACTCAAAGCCTGAAAAATGACTTGTCTAAGATATGCCCTCTGATGCTTGAAGCCCAAATGGCTAGCTTGTGCTTTTTCCAGTGTTCTGGTGTTTCTTTCTTATCTGACACCACTCCCTGCTTTGGCTTATTACTATTATTTTTTAGGACACACTGCAAGATTTGGCTATTATCTAATATGAGAAACAGTCATTAATAATTAGAGTGTAGAAAAGGTGTAAGGGTTGAGGCCGTGAAAGATGTATAAAACCAAAGAATTACTGGAAAATTGGGGGTAATAGGTAAACTAACATAGGAGTGGGATAATGGAAGATTAACCCAAGTTTTAGTATGAAGCTCAACTCTGAGATTTGTGGTATTTGTATGTTTTTTTAAATGATAATTACTTTTGAGTTTGGTTTGGGTTTGGTGGGGAGCTGTTGTTGTTTTTTATTTTTGTCTGTTTTGTTTTGCTAAAACTGGGGCTTAAACTCAGAGCCTCATGTTCTCCCTCTCAAGTTTGGGGCTCTACCACTTGAGCCATGCCTCCACTTCCAGGTTTTTTTGTTGTTATTGTAGTTGTTAATTGGAGATGATCTAAAGGATATGTCTGCCAGGGCTGACTTCCAACCATGATCCTTAGGTCTCAGCATCCTAGGTAGCTAGGATTATGGATGTGAGCCATCTACTCAGCAATAGTATGTGAGGATTTTTGTTCGTTTTTGTTTTAATTAAGAGATTTTAGTGCTTGGCTGATGAGTTTCTGTTTGAATGAGTATAGGGATCAGTGCACTCATCCAGTGCTGGGAGAATGATTTCTTTAATTATGATGAATCAGCTGGGCACTGGTGGCTTGTACCTGTAATCCTAGCTACTCAGGAGGCTGAGAGCTGAGCACCGTGGTTTCAAGCCAGCCCAGGCAGGAAAGTCTGTGAGACTTAATTTCCAGTAAATTACTCAATAAACAAATAAAATAAATGAAATTATGGCATATCAACATGTTGGAATGTTACAGTGTAGTTATTAACAGTGATGACTGAGCCAGGCTTGGTAGTACATACCTGTAATCTCAGTTATTCTCAACTATTCAGAATTATTAGGACTAGCTGAATTTGAAGTCTCTTAGTTGAAACTCCATGTCAAAAACAAAAAGGTAGGAGGTATAGCTCAAGTGGTAGAGCTTTGCTGACACGTCCCAGGCCTTGGGGTAGAAGCCCCTAGACCCATAAAAAAGTTATAGCTTTGAAGACCATAGAACCCAAAGATTGATGTGAAATAATAGTATGACTCCTGACAGTGAAGCATCTATGTAGGTCTGGCCAGTGAGTTGTGTGAAGAAGTGACATATACCACTTCCACACAGGAACATTGGATAGCTGGTACAGATAACTCTAGTAGCCTAAGTCCTGCTCTGGTATTATGCAGGCCCTTCATGAAGAGCTGCCCCAAGATGGAAGAAACCAGCCGGAATTTCTGGGCCACCTCTCCAGATGGTCTCCCCAAACATCAGCAAACTTTAAGTAAGAAATAAACTTTTATCAGATGGGGAATGTGACTCAGGGGTAGAGTACTTGCTTAGCATGCACAAGACCTTGTGTTCCATCCCCAGTACCACCAAAAAAAAAAAAAAAAAAGATGTGGAGAAGAAGAAATTTAACTGTACTAAGCCACTATTCCGGACTCAAACTCATGATCCTTCCACTTCAGCCTTGTGAGTGCTGGTATTACAGGAATTCACCACCATGCCTGGCTTGGAATTAATACAGTATTAGGATTTCCATTTTTTTCATATGGTACATACATAGTTATAAACAGCATAGCTATAAATATAGCTATAAATGGCAGTAAAATTACCATTATTGTAATCAAGCAATCTGTTACCAAATTGTAAAATATATAGCCGATATTTTTATTTACTTTCATTTGTATGTAATTTAGTGTTTAGTGTAAAAAGCTATAGTATTTGAAAGTACAGTTTAGGAATATGACTAAGTGGTGGCCTTTATTTTTTGTAACTCATATGGAGAATTTTTTTTTCCTTTTAAGATTCCAGTTCTTCAAACAAACAATGGTCCAAGTCTAACAGGATTGACCACTATAGCAACTCACCTAGTCAAGCAAGCCAACAAAGAGTATTTGCTGGGGAGTACTGCAGAAGAAAAAGCAGTAGTTCAGCAGTGGTTAGAATACAGAGTCACTCGTGTGGATGGACATTCCAATAAAGAAGATATCCACAGTCTGTTAAAGGTATCATGATTGTCTTTATAGAGTGGAATGCACAAACTAATAAGCAGTCTTTTCTTTAGGTTCTGTTCCTACTTCGGTTGGTTATCTGTACCGTTCCATTCTGCTTTTTTCTACACTTCTGCACATCTCAGCTCAGATACCTCTGCTCTCGGCCACATGTAGTTCCTTGTTCTGTTTGCAGTTGGTGTCCTGTGTCCTTCCTTCCAATACTTGTTATGTACATGTTGGGGCTTGAACTGGACTTTTATGCTCAGGGCTAGCACCCATTCTAGCACTAGAACCACAGCTCCACTGCCAACATTTTGATGATTAGAGAGAAGAGTCTCATGAACTTTCCTGCCTGGATTGGCTTTGAATCTCAATCCTCTGATCTCAGCTTCATGAGCATAAGAATGAACTACCAGCACCTGGCTTTGTATGATTTAATTTTTTTTAATGTGATGCTTTAACATTTCCTTGTCTCTTACAGCAATCCTTACTCTCTAAAGGATATAACACTTTCTCTGAGGCGAGAGGGAATCACAGTCTTTTCAGGTTGTAGTATGGAAATAATTGTCTGGGTTGGAGAAAGTATTCCTTTCTTCCCCTTGGGAATCATTGCTTTAAATAAATGTGGTACAGAAAGATCCCTAGAATTCTGTTAAGAGATGGAAATTGTTTATTATATAATATGTATTGTCACATGCAATAATTATATATTTCTATTTTTAAGTCTCTAACAGGAACATGATTTAAATTAAAAAAAAAACTGGACTCTGAAATAATCAGATAGTATTTTCTAATATTTTCTTTTTCCTTAAAATGACAATAATGTTTAGTCTTTAATGAAATAGTTGGCATACTATTTTTTTTGGGGGGGGCGGTCCAGTCGTGGGGCCTGAACTCTGGGCCTGGGCACTGTCCCTCAGCTCTTCAGCTCAAGGCTAGCGCTCTACCACTTGAGCCACAGCGCCACTTCGGGCTTTTTTCTTTTTTTGGGGGTGGTGGGGCTTTTTTCTTTTTGCTTATATGGTGCTGAGGAATCGAACCCAGGGCCTCAGGCATGCAAGGCAAGCGCTCTACCACTGAGCCACCTTCCCAGCCTCAGGTTGGCATACTATATGACTTTTTTTGTCTATTAATATCAAAAATTAGATTTGCTAAATTAAACATTCATATTTGCTTTCTGATAGCCTAAATGTTTCAAGTCATGATATGGTAGCTTGTCATTGCTTTTTTCCTAATTAATATTTTACTCTTTTTGTAGGATCTTAATTCATATCTTGAAGATAAAGTCTACATTACAGGAAATAACTTCACCTTAGCAGATATCCTATTGTATTATGGACTTCATCGCTTTATAGTAAGTATTTGAATCATTTTTGGCTTTTGTTTTTAGGGGTTTTTTTGTTTTTCATTTCTATTGAGCTTAAATCAGATATGTATTTTCAGTTTACGAAAAAAAATGAAAGGACTTCTTTGGGACAAGGTACTTTATGCAGAAATACTTTGTATGGATCCATTGGGCAGAGTTGCTTCCTCTTCCTTGAACTACTGGTTTTTTGATTCCTTCAACAACTGTGACTTCTTTAACCTTCCTTGACTTTACTAATCCCACTCCACCTCCAGGTCTTGATTTCAGCAACCTATCTTCTCTGCACTCCTTTTCTCTTAGCTGTTTTAACCCCTTTTTTCTTAATCCTATCTGAGGTAATTTGACTACCTTTACACTTCCTTCTCCATCTAAGGGGGACCATTGCTAACTTCATCTCCATCGTATTGGCTTCTTTACTGTACTGTGCAGTAGTCACCCTTCCCTATAATTTCCCAGCTCTTGATCAGTCCAAGTGAATGTCCTCATTTCTATAGCCATACCAAACTCTTGCTAGAGAACTCTCCAAACTAAAGATTGCTGCTAGTAAAAAGTTTCAGACAGGGAAGTTTGACTCTAGTGGTAGAGCACCAGCCCCTGAGCAGGCAAGCCATGTGAGAATTCAAGGCACTGTTTTCAAGCCCAAGAACTGGCAAAAAAAAAAAAAAAGGCTTACTACCTAATTACAGCCAAGTTCACATACTAATTAGTTTCTCCTTCCTTCCAAGGACACTTGCATGCCTTTGTCAGTTTTCCCAGACAACATCCTTTGTCCTCCTTTGTCTGCAGTTATTCAACCAGAGCCTTCTTTCTCATTCACTAGGATATAGGTTTTCTGTTTGAATCCTCTCTTCTTGATGCTGCTACTACCTGTGTGCACAGCCTGATACATTAGTTTGGCCTCTTACCTCAGCCCCCTCCCCCCTCATCTCCTAACCCTTTATGGGATCTTATCCCAAATTCTATTTATTTTCTTTCTCTTACCTACAATTTTGCCCTTGATCTCCTTGGTCAATCTCCTTACTTTAAACTTATTTACAATTATATGCTGCTCACTGTGTTCTTGGCACTGCTATTTATACCATATAAGTGTTGACTTATTATCCAAGAGCTAAGTACTATTATTATCTGCTGCTTTTACAGATAGGTTGCTGAGACAGAGGGAGGGCAGGTGCTTTCTTCTAGAACCGTAGCAGTTTGGTTCAAGTTTGTGCTTTCATCTTTCACACCACGTGTAATATATTCTTTGCCATCACCAACTTTTTTCCCTATAAGGATGTGGGGTTAACACACACACACATACACATACTCCTGATGTACTCAGTCCTCTCAACCTGACATTTACAACTAATGGACACATCTCGCTCATGTGTTCCTTCCTGAGATCACACATGGCATTGTCCTAGTCTTTAATATTGCTGGCCACTGAACCAGTGTGTCTTACAACCATGTCTTGTCTTTCTCAGAATTAAGTACCTCCACATTCCCTATGAGTAAAATATACCTGCCCTGAAGATTCTTCTTCCAACTCCCAATTCTTTATCCTTGTTCCTGCTTTTATTTGTGAACCGTATTTCCTGAGGCTTGCTGACTACTGAACTTTCCCTGCCTAGCAGCCTTACGTTTCTCTGCTCTTTTATATCCTGGTTTTAGTC
Source organism: Dipodomys ordii (assembly GCF_000151885.1). Taxonomy (NCBI): domain Eukaryota; kingdom Metazoa; phylum Chordata; class Mammalia; order Rodentia; family Heteromyidae; genus Dipodomys; species Dipodomys ordii. Next base: position 7,879,385 of record NW_012267248.1, on the reverse strand, counting down.
ATCTTTCTACCAAATTCATTTGTATTTCTTAAGTGTCTCTAGTATTGATTCCTTGGCTGAAGCCCTGTCAGCCTTCCAAGTGCTCCTTTCTTTTTAAATCTCCCAATTATATATACTGCTTTAGTCGCAGATTGTGGCAATTTGTATTTGAAACATTGTCCATTGACATAATTCCTGGCACATTATATAGTAGGTCCTCCATAACATTGAACAAATTTTAACGTGTGTGTGTGTGTGTGTGTGTGTGTGTGTGTGCGTGCACACACACCAGTCCTGGGATTTGAACTCAGGGGCTGGGTGCTCTCCCTGAGCTCTTTTGCTCAAGGCTAACACTCTACTACTTTGAGCCACAGCTCCACTTCCAGTTTTCTGGTAGTTAATTACAGATAAGAGTCTCCCAGGGGCTTTTCTGCCTGGGCTGTCTTCAAACTGTAATCCTTAGATAGCAGCCGCCTGAGTAGCTAGATTACAGATGTGAGCCACTGACACCTGGCACATGTGTGTATATTATAAAGAGTTTTATATGTACTTTCTCATTGTACCTTATAATGATGAAGGTGATAGTATTAGTGTTGTTGCTCTCTTTTTACAGAGAAGGAAATCCTTAGGAATGTTGAGTATGTTATACAAAGGCACAGATCTTAGGTTTTATGAGGTCTAAGACCCACCAGAGCCTTTGACTTAGTGTCTTGATGTGGGGAGAAGCCCTTGTAAACTGTACACCTCTGCAATGATGTATGTATTATGTGGTTACGTTCTGCCTTCCACATCTTCAGGTTCCATATATGTACATTCAACCAATCACAAACTAAAAAACAGAACATTGTTTATGTTCTGAACTTATGCAGACTTTTTTCTTATTATTCTCTAAACAACACAATGTTTCAGCTACTTCTATAGCACTTATATTATTTTAGGTGTTAAAATCTAGAGACAAATATACAGGTATTATGCAGATGCTGTACTATTTTATACAAAGAACTTCAGCGTCTGCAGACCTCTGTATCCACAGGGGCTTTGAGAAGTTTCCTGGAACCTCACAGGCACCAATATATTGTTGAGTCCCACCACTCAAGCCATCATCCCTTAATTTGGAATTACTTGACTTTACTAAGAACATTCCTCAAAGATCCCTAAATGATTGTGTTAATTTCTCTTAACAGTAGTGTAATGGCCTCATTTATTGAGAGCCTACCACATATGCTTGAGGAACACAAGAATTAAAAAACTATTTTCAAGGAAGTATTCATCTCAGAACCAACTGTCTTATGAAAAACTGAAATCTAGAACTCATTTCTAGTCCAAGTATAATTTGATTACTTAAACATCAGATTATAGTAAAGTAGGGTGAATCATCATAGAAAACGGCCATGACTACTCAAGGGTGTTTTCATAGTTTCAGAAAGCTTATGTCTTACCTATAAGTAATAATTATATGATTTCTCATTCAATACAACTTTTGGCTACGAAAGAACGCCTATTAATCATTTTACTACGATAACAGGAGTGGCATGATATGAAAGCTCCTATACTTACAAGGAATGACTCCATTTAAAATAAATAAAGGGAAGATCATGATGTCATGTTTCTTGTGTCTTTCCTACTTCTCAGCACAGGAGCTTGTACATGTTTATTGTGATTTACCACACTTAACTTTCTTTATCTAATTGCAATTCCTATCTTAGGTTGTGTATATGTAGTGAAAGTGTAATTTTCTATTACATTCTCAATATGATTAAATCAAAATAATTTTATTTAGTGTGAAAAAAGTATTACTAGAACTGAAATACATTGATCACACTAGCTTCTTTTTATTCCAGTCTAGGTTCAATGTTTTAGTAGCTTGTTGAATTTAGAATGACGATGTGATCCAGCTTACCTCATTTCAAAACCCAAAAGCCTCCAAGGTAAAGAGGATTTGCTGTTAAGATATCTACGCACGTCTCTCCTGGTGGCAAACCTATGGTCTTTGAGTGTGGAAGGGCCCATGAATTGACTTGAGCAAAGCTATGCTGCTGTGATTATGGCTACCTTCCCAAGGAGAACAAGAACAATTTATGTCTGAAACAGCAACAAACTTATTTGGCTTTTCTTTTTTGCCAGTCATAGGGCTTGAACTCAGGGCCTGGGTGCTGTTCTTGAGCTCTTTTGCTCAAGCTTAGCACTCTATTAATTTGAACCACAACCTTACTTGTGGTTTTCTGGTAGCTACTTGGAGATTAGAGTCTCAGGGGCTTTCCTTGCCTGGCTGGCTTTGAACTGTAGGCCTCAGATCTCAGCCTCCTGAGTAGCTAAGATTACAGGCATGAGCCACCAGCTCCAAGCTTGATTGGCAACACATTTTTTAAGCCCATAGTTTGGCTTTATGTAATCTTCTGAAGCTTAATGTTAGGAGAAATGTGTTATGACTAACAGCAGGCTAGTGAATTTCTATCAAGACAAAGGTCCGGCTTGCAGCATCAAGTTGTTGTTAAGGATAGCATTTCTTATTAATAATATGAATGCAGCTCTTACCACCTCCTGTATATTTATGTCTGCCCCTCTAACTGGCTTATGTAGTTGGTCATATGCTAGGGAAAGGAAAGTCAAGGAGCTGGTAACATTTGTTTATCAGCAGGGTGAACACAGTTATAGTTCCATAATGCAAAATCTAGTCTAAGCTGCAAATTTGTTTATAATTACAAATCTTAGTGCCTAGGAAGGTATTTAGTTTCAGGCAGGTTAAAAATGTTTCCTTCAGTCTTACAGGTTAAAATTAGGGTTGCCTGGAGAATATTCAAGACAGTGCTAAATAGAATAATAGATAAATTACTCTGTTAACCATTCCCTGGGGTTCTCACCTTGAGTCAAAGCATCCTTCCCACAAGACAGGCAAAGAAATGAATATATAAAGACTTTTAAGAACAGGTCTCACAGACCACAATGACAGGATTGTGCTACAATATTAAATAACATGTCAGTTCAGTTGAATACAAATATACAAAAGTATGAAAAAGTCGATTACTAGGTATTAAATTCAGGTAGAGAGAAGCAAAATCCAGATTGGCCACCTGCTTGTATTCTTCAGGTTCTTTGGCAGCGTATTTATTTTGCCCTCATTCATTCCTCCACTTATTTCCTCCCCCCATGGTATTTACTACTTAACTATGCAATCATGTCAGTGTACAAAACAAGCATCAGGGAACCTTCAGCTCAGCAAATAATCCTCTGTAACTCATTCCACTGTGAGCCCATTTGCAGGTATAGCTCAGATATTTAAGATCCAAACTGCCTTAATCCATTTGAGGACTATTATGTTGTGTTTTCTTTGTTACGGTGCTCGTTAGTGTGGCTGTTGATTTTAATGCCAGTGTTTCACACGGCTTTCTTGAGTGATTTCATCAGTAAATCGAGTCCCTCTAAACAGTCTGTGACTCAGATTATTATAGCTTTTACAACACTATGTGCTGTTGGACTATAAAGTTATTATCAGCCTAAATACATATGTTCTAAAGTTAGCAGAACCAGTGAAATGTGTGATTCTTTGAGAAGAAAGTGAAAGAAATGTTTGTGAACAGTCAAGAACCCTGACTATAAAGAATGTCCCAAAGGCAGCCTGGTGCCAGCTGGAAGGACAGCAAAGCAGTATGGCACACTGGTCTGGGAGGAGTCCCTTGAAGTTTGTCCCTCGTCTTAGTGGAAAACTAGTGGTTCAGATATTATGTGTTATACTTTGAAGTTCAAAGTAATTATAGAATGCCAGTATAAACAGAAAAGGTGGTTAGGGAGAAAGCCAGGCACCACTAGAAACACGCTGGCATGTAGACCAATAAAAACTAGGAAATGGTAAGTAGAACAATTGCATTGTGTTTCCTGTTCTAAGAAAGGAAAAGAACACATTAGCCAGCTAGAAAGGATGTTGGAAAATCCATGTTATAAATGAAATAGCCCAGGGATTCCATCAGAAATGTTCTAAAAAGTGAGAAATTTAATGAGGGGAGAATCTGGTGATTATTTTGTTTACAATAATTTTAGATATAAAATGTCTACCAAGAAGTAGCAGAGGTGCTAGGCACCAGTGGCTCACACCTATAATTCTAGCTACTTGGGAGGCTGAGATCCAGGGATCAAGGTTCAAAGCCAGCCCGGGCAGGAAAGTCCATGAGTCCATCTCCAACTAACCACCAGATTCATTTTTGTAAAAGACAAATAAGTAGAGCTGTAGCTCAAGTTACAGGTACTATCTTTGAGCACAAAAGCTCAGGGAGAGCCCAGACCTTGAGTTCAAAGAAAAAAAAAAATAGAGATAACGTAAGTTATCATTTTTTTAGACTCAAAGGGGAAAACTACAAAATTGAGTATACAAGGTGGTTTAGTGATAACTAATCCTTCCAGAAAAACCTTGTAGCAAAATGGTAGCTCATGCCTGTAATCCTAGCTACTCAAGAGGCTTAGATCTGATCATCGTTCGAAGCCAGCTCAGGCAGACAACTCTGTGAGACTCTTATTTCCAATAAATGACTCAAAAAAGCCAGAAGTGGTGCTGTGGCTCAAGTGGTAGAGCACTCATCTTGAGCAAAAGAAGTTCAGAGACAGCACCCAAGCCACAGTTCAAGCCCCAGGACTGGCAAGAAAAAAACTTGCATGCATTTATATTCCCTGAAGTAGACAAATAAAAGACTGTATGATCCATCACCTAGAATAAATTTTAAAGTGTTAAGAGGTTTAAATGAAAGTGATTTTTGACTTTGCCTGTGCATATTCCGTATCTACTAGAGATTCCAAACTTGGAGAGTTTTTCTTTTGTTGTGACTGTTTTTTGTAATAGACCTAGTAGCAACAAGTACTAGAACTGTTGCCAAATACTACCTGAAAGGTGGACATTAGATGTACTTTTCCCATGCCATCCATTTGTTTCACCTGGCACTCAGACAATTGTTAATACTTACTGTTTAGAAATGCTTTATTCTTTGTATTTTAGTTCATTGTGAAAAAATAACATCCTACAGAATGGCTAGAAATTAAAGAAAAAAAGCTATGTCAGATTTGAATATTTGTCTATTTTTCAGTGCTAGAGATTGAACCTATGACCTTGCACATGACAGGAGGTCTCTCCTGAGCTATACCTCCACCCTCAAGCTTTTCAGGGGTGTAACTCAGTGGTAAAGCAACCTTGCCTAACATTTGCAAGGCATCAGGTCTTTCCCTGATGGGAAAGGTCTTTCATTTAAAGTCCTTGATTAAAAAACAAAATTTTTTTAATGGAACAAAAAGTGGTTAGAGCACTGGCCCAGCAACTGCAAAATCCTGAGTTCAAACCTTAGTAGCTACACCCCCCAATAAAAGAAACCAAACATTAGGATTTTTACAAAATACTTCTCAAAATATTTTAGAATGGACACTAATAGTTTATCCACAAGTGCCAGCCATATAAGTGTACCAGGCAGGTTATTCCTTTATTTTAAACCTACTAATTGAGAATATGTTAGAAATTATGAATCTTAGTTGCATCTTATACGTGGGGGAAAAAACTTTCTTCTCCTGTTTTTTACTAATACATTAGTTTTCTTTCTCTAAGTCCTTGACTCACTACTATATTACTGATTTTAAAAAAATTTAAGTAGAATCTTGCTGGGAACTAGACTTTATTCTCTATTTTTTCAGACATGAATGGTTAGAAAAGTCCATGACTTATTTTTTTATTATTTGTTGTTCTGTTACTGGATATTAACTAAACCTGAAACATTTCTATATAACAGAAATTTGAGCCAACAAATAAAAGCTCAATTCAACATTAACAAAATACTATCAACCTTTGTGTTGTTAATTTTAGTTTGTATTCTGTAATAGCACATAGAAAAGTGATTTATCCTTCACATTGTTTAGTTATATAACACTATTTCTTTGAAGACACAAGTATAAGTTTTGACAAGCTACACAGATCACTAAAAATGGGTTTGGACTACCTACTGGATAACTGCCTGCATCGGTTTCTTTTTTTAGTATTTTCTGTGTATTAGGAAGACTTGCAGTATCTTTTAAATAAATGATGAATTAACAAGAAGATCAAGATAAGGAACTGCACAACTCATACATGGGATCTTGGCTGCCAGGTTCTGCCCTGCAGCTTTCTCTTTACCTGATAACTTTTTGACTTAGAGAAATCTGAGTCACATGCTTTATGATTTGTGGCATTCTTGTAGTTTTAAAATAAATTATAGTAAGCCTTTAGTAGATGTGATGCTACCTTCACAAAAAATGGAGTTGAGCTTTTATCTACTCTTTCCTTCATGTGTTTATATAATAATTAGTTTAAAATTAAAGAGGTCAATTGTCTTCTTGAGTGAGGTTTCCCCCCAAAATTGAATAAAAAGGTGGTAGTAGTAGTCTATATTTATATTCAAGCCACTTAGATGTAGATATACTTTGGTGAGGTATGTTAGATACTGATAACTTACCAGAGAAAGAACCAGAGCTGAGTTTTTTGGAAGCTATTCACTTCTTACCCCCTATCACCTTTCTAATGAAATAAAAAAATTCTTTGGACTTCCAAATCCTGGGTTAATACAAACTTTGCCTTTGTGGAAAATGGGTATTTCCTAGAAAACAAATCTGGTTTTGGACAGAACATAAAAAGCATTAAACAAGCTGGGCACTGGTGGCTCATGCCTGAAATTCTAGCTACTTAGGAGGCTGAGATCTGAGGATTGTGGTTCAAAACCAGCCCAAGCAGGAAAGGCAGTGAGACGCTTATCTCCAATAAACTACTCAACAAACCAGAAATGGCGCTGTGGTTCAAGTTACAGAGCACTAGCTTTGACCTGAAGAGCTGAGGGACAGCACCCAGATCCAGAGTTCAAGCCCCATGACTGACCAAAAAAAAAAAAAGCATTAAACAGATGATCCAGGTACTGGTGGCTCATACCTATAATCGTAGCTACTTAAGAAACTGAGAGCTGAGGATCCTGGTTCAAAGCCAGCTCAGACAAGAAATTCCAGGTGAGTCTTCAATTCATCACCCAAAAGCCAGAAATGGACATGTAGCTCTAGTAGTAAAGCACTATCCTTAAGGAACAAAAGCTCAGGAACAATGCCCAGGCCCTGAGTTCAAGTCCCAGGACTGCACCATTAAACAAATGGATAATGGTTAAAACTTTTAATCCTATCTGAGTATGTTGGCTTTTGGGAACTGTTGGTGTTTGGTGTTTTAGTTTTCAATTTCTATGCAATATCTCCTGGTATTGATAGCTGTGCTTACATAGTGTCTATATGTGTGTTTTTATAATCTCTACTTAGGTTGACCTGACAGTTCAAGAAAAGGAGAAATATCTTAATGTATCCCGCTGGTTTTGTCACATTCAGCATTACCCAGGCATCAGGCAACAACTGTCTAGTGTTGTCTTCATCAAGAACAGACTGTATACTAATTCCCACTAGAAGCACCCCTCATCTGAAAGATACAAAAACATTGAAAACGCTTAATGGAAAATGGATTCTGGACCTCACTACTAACATAAATTGATGAGTAGTCGTTGTCTGTTAAAGCTGGTTTAATTTTTAAAGTACAAACTGGTGTCTAAGTACTTTATTTTTCTAGTTGAAGTTTTGCAATTTTTTTATGTAGAAATTAAATTGCCATAAAAAAGTTGGTATCAAGTTACAAATTACCTTGTTTGACAGATGAGATTTATTTTAATGATAGTTGCAAATCAGTGACTTAATCCTAAAAATAGGTAATCCTTTTCAGTAGGTTGAAATGTTTGGCTATTTATTAACCCCTTTCATATTTTAAACTTTATTTTCCTTTTGTGTATAACTACAGTCGTTTGTTTATAAGCCGCTTCAGTAAATTATGCCAAGAATACAGAAAAGGAAGACAGATCTATTTGTTTTCAAGTATTTATGTGAATTAGTAAATGTGATTGAAAAAATATCTTTTGTGTGCTTCCTATTTCCTGTAGTCCTCATTCATTGGGATGAACCTAATGACTTACCTGTCCCGGAAGAATATGATACATTCATCTTGAGTCAGTGTTCCTTTTCTGTTTTGAGGCCTGTTGGAACAACAGACTTCATGAACTCTAGGCAAAAGCTGTACCACTTAAGCCATGACCACAATCCTTTTACTTTTAATTTGTTTTCCATAGAGTTTTGTACTTTTTTCCCAGGCTAGCCTTGGTCTACAATCCTACCTCCCAAGTACCTGGGATTACAAGCATTCACCACCATGCCTGGTTTACACTTTAAATAGAAATTGTTGTAATAGGAGCTCCAGTTGTACAATTGGTTAGCACGCGGTACTTATAAGAAATTGTTTTAATATAGGAATGATAGCCAAATAAAACAGATTGGGGGGGGGGAAGTGAAGTTAAACACACTGAAATCACCATATATTCTAAGATACTGTATAAAATTCCCCATGAAATAGGAGTGAAAATATTACTGATCTTATTTTATGTACAATGAGAACTAGAAGAGTTACCTGCAAGGTGCCTAGCTCACAGAAAGTGATCAATAAAAACAGACTGTATGCAAGATTGTAAAGCTGGGAATGTGGCTTAGTGGAAGCACTGGGTTCGACTCCTCAGTACCACATAAACAGGAAAAGCCTAAGTGGCGCTGTGGCTCAAGTGGTAGAGCGCTAGCCTTAAGCAGTGCCTAGGAGCTGAGGACTGGGGCAAATAAAAAGATTATAAAACCATGACCTACAATTTATTACAGTCAAGCTTTCCCTACCTGCTGTCCCTGAGATGTCAATGTACTCAACATGAAACCATTTCAGACAAGAGAAATGGTAGCAGAGCATCCTTTCGCTCAGATGAATTATGAAATTACTGAAAATTTGACCCTCCAAAGACCTTATTGTTAGACCTGAAATTTTGAAACTACTACAGAAAAGAATAGGGAAAACACTAGAACTTACTAGCATAGGCTACAGTAACTCCAGGAGCCCAGCAAACAATCCAGGATTGACAAATGGGGTTGCATCATGCTAAAATAAAAGGCTTCTTTCTGTACAGCAAAGCATACAGTCCCAGGGCTGAAAAGACAAAATAGGAGAAAGTCTTTGCCAGCAATGTTAGACTAATAACAAGGCTATGCAGGAAGCTTTAAAAATATTTAAAGAAAACACAACTAGCCAGGTGCTGGTGGCTCACACCTATAATCCTAGCTACTAGGAGGCTGAGATCTGAAGATTGCTGTTCAAAGCCAGCCTGAGCAGGAAAGTCCATGAGATTCTTATCTCCAATAAATCACCAGAAAAACTGGAAGTGGCGCTGTGGTAGAGTGCTAGTCTTGAGCTAAAGAGCTGAGGGACAGGCCCAGAGTTCAAGCCCCACGACCAACCAAAAACAAAGACAAAAAGCAAATGAACTAAACATTTTATATTGTTTCAAAGAAGAACAAATAGCCAATAAATACAACATCCCTGGCCAGAAAGGAAATGCAAACCAGAACAGCATTGAGATTCTATCTATTCTAAAATAAGGATACAAAAACATTTTAACAAGAATATGGGGGGAGGGGAATAACTCTAATTGACTGTTGGTGGGACTATTCAACTAGAGTAACCAGTTCCTTAAAAAAAAAATGAACAGCTAGGGCTGGGAATGTGGCTTAGTGGTAGAGTGCTAGTCTAGCATTCATGAAACCCTAGATTCAATTCCTCAGTACCACATAAACGAAAAAGCTGGAAGTGGTGCTGTGGCCCAAGTAGAGTGCTAACCTTGAGCAAAAGAAGCTCAGGGACAGTGCCCAGGCCCTGACCAAAAAAAACCACAAAACACCTCACCAGTCACCAGTTGCTCACACTTATAATCCTAGCTACTCAGGAGGCTGAGATCTGAGGATCAAGGTTAGAAGCCAACCCAGGCAGGAAAGTCTGTTAGCCTTATCACACATACATACACACAAAAGCCTGAAGTGGAGCTGTAGCTCAAGTGGTAGAGTGAATCTTGAGCAAAAAAGCTCAGTCACAGTGCCTAGGCCCTGAGTTCAAGCCCAGGACCAGCACACCAAAGGAAAAAAAAATATATATATATATGTATATATATACGTATATATATATGTAAAACCTATATTTGTTCCTATGATATAGCAATACCACTCTTGGACATTTATCTGAAGGAATGTAAATCAGGATATAGTAGACACATCTGCACATTCATGTTCACTGAAGCACTACACAATAGACAAGCTGGGGAAATAGGCCAGGTGCCTAGGTAAGGTAGTTGGATAGATGACAAATTATTTCATTTGCAGGGAAATGGTAGATCTGGAAACCATCACATTAGCAAAGTAAATTTCATAGAACAGGTTTGGGAAGGGGAAAGGGAGAGTGAGTGACAGAGGTGAAGAATGTCATCAAGATGTATATATAAAGGAACATGTTAAAATGAAACCACCTTGTACTCATTGATGCTACTTTAAAAAAAAATAATCTGATTCTCCAAGCCAGGCATCAGTGGCTTACATTGTAGTCCTAGCTACTGAAGAGGCTGAGATCTAGAGGACCAACTTTCAAGGTCCAGACAGAAAAGTTCACTAGATCCTCATCTCCAAATTAATCAGCAAAAAACTGGGCTGGAAGTATGGCTCAGGTGGTTGCATGCCAGTTGAAAGCAAAAAAGCTAAACAAGTATACAAGGCCCTGAGTTCACAAACGTGCACGTGTGTGCACACACATACACTCTCTAATTCCCCATTTGGTCATGGCTCAAGTGCTAGAATACCTATACAAGGTTGAGTCCAAACCAGGTTTTCAAAGAAAAAAAAGATCCTCATGTTTTTCAAACTGCTTTTTAAAATTTAAAATATTATTGAAACTCACACACACACACACACACACACACAAATCACAGCATCTATGTGGGCTGTTAACTTCTGCAAAGCTATTCAACCATTTGTTTCCTGCAAACTCCAGAAGTCTGTTTTATTGATCATTCAATGACTCCCCAAATGTTTACTTAGCACCTACTATATGCCAGACACGCCCTGTGAATTATGCAAGCACACCCAATGGTGTGTGAGCAAATTCTATGGAGTATATAAAGCATTCTTTTGAAGTAAATAACTGTAATTGGTTGCCATTACTGTGTCTGCTATACTCTGAGCTCTTTTCAGAGCGTGTTACATTACCAGATTAATTTAGGAACTATGAAGAAGAGAGACTACATGCTAACCAGCACTTCACTGATACCTTCGTTGGAATGTATGGGAATTGTATGACTTCACCCTATTGTTTATTGGAGTGAACAATAGTAATTAGGACAGTCACCCTAATTAGTTGCATATCCCTATTCCACATGAAGATTTGAGGATCAGACCAAAAATTCAAATGGGAGGCTGTGTGGTACTGTAATCCTGGCACAGAGGAAACAAAGCATAAATTTGAGGCCTGGCTGGGCTGTATAGTGAATGATGTCTCAGGGGGAAAAAAATTCCAAATTGGGAGGGATCAACCTTCAGCTAAGGATCTATAAATTTATTCATTAATTAGAATACATACTTGCTTTAAAGCAAACAGAGCAATATCACAGGTGATCTGAGCTGGGCTCTGGTGGCTCACGCCTGCAATCCTAACTACTCAGGAGTCTGAGTGCTGAGGATTGTGGTTCAAAGCCAGCCTGGGCTGAAAAGTCTCTGTGAGACTCTTATCTCCAATTAACCACTAAAAAACCAGAAGTAGAGCTGTGGCTCAAAGTGATAGAGCACTAACCTTGAGCAAAAAAGCTCAAGGACAGCACCCAAGCCCTAAGTTCAAGCCCCATGACCAAAAAAAAAAAAAAAAAAAAACACAAAAAAATAACAAAAACCAAAAATGCAGAGCTAATTCGTGAAAGAGAGCTATGCTAAAAGTCTCTCCAGAAGAGCTAAGCAGATACACTCTTAGGAACTCTGTTGTAATCAGTTACATGGACATCACAGCAAAAGATAAAATATACACGTGTTTGACAAGTAGTCAAATTAGAATCATTGTGAATTACAGCTTTTTCATTTGTATTTCTCACTAACATTTGACTTCATTGCTCAAAAAAAAATTCAGATGTTACATGAACTTTAATATTAATCTAGCTTGGGCAGGGATGTGGTGGTTTAATAGATTAGAACATTTAGCTTTTTACCCCAGAGTATAATATTTCTTCTTTCTCTCCATAATTAGATAATATGCTGCTACCCGTTACCAGGGCACTAAATTTCAAATTCTCCATATACCTGAGCAGGCTGCTATATATCTGACCATCTTAATTTTAGTCTTGATTTATTGAAGCTGAAATACATTCCTAACTCTTCCTGAAGCTCTGGGTGAGTTTTATTGCAAAAGCGATGGGGAAAAAGTTACCATCATATATCTCTCACGCTGGGCAGAGCTTTTAGATACACAAGGGGCTGGATATCCCACTGTTCCGTGTCTTGTATGCTGGATTTATAACACTGTGAAGCCCAGCTCTAGGGTTACAAACAGGCATATTGGAGATGAGATGGGGAATTTGATTTTGCAATAATGATTACTTGTTGTGGAACCCGCATTCCTGCAGGCTCTGCCTTTATTCCCAATACCGCTGGTGAATAAAACTAATTCCAACTGCTACCTAATCTAGCAAAGCTCATCTTTCACTTTGTAAGAGAGAGACCAAGAAAAGGTAGATGAAAAGTTAAAGGAGAACATGAGATGGTGGACATTTTTGCTCTTCTATCTCAGGGATCTGTGCTTCCATGAACACATTTTAGGAATATTTTCATTTTTTTAGTGTTTGTTTCCTGAAGGGGGTGGGGGTGTGGGATGAAAGCTTGGCATCTTTTCCAGCCCAGTGAGTTAATGTGATGGTTCATCGTTGCTGTTTCTTCCATTTCAACAAGGCTGGATCCTCAGGGCTTGCCAGTTGTATTATGGATCCTGCAGATTTGGCCTGCCGTTCCTGCTGAGTGTCATCTGTCCTCACAGTCTTGCCGTGGATCATTTTTGTCCTCCCTCACATCATCTGCTTCAGAAAGTTGTGCCTGGCAGGCCTGTCTGTCCAAGTTACAGGAGCCCTACAACTAATTTGACAAGACACAGCTCGAAACAATAAGGCTACAGGCTCTTGCTTTGACCAAGACAAGAAATGTCCAACTACTTGATTACAAAATCTGAAGCTCCTTGGGTGCAGCCCAGAAAATAGACTGTTCATACAATCTACATAGCCCTTCCTTGACTGCCTCCATTTTTCCTGACCTTCTGCAACATTGTACAACTTATTTGAGATTTTTTTAACTCTCAAGTTGGCCTCACTAGATTCCAAGTTTCTGTTTCCAGCATGTCATGTGGATAAAAGAATTCTAAAGGTTGGGGGGGAGTAAGTGGTAGGCCATGTGTCTAGCAAGTATGAGCACTTGAATTCTAAGAACAGTACATACCCAAAAAAAAGAACATAAAAAGAAACTACCAGACACCAATGGCTCACACCTGAAATCCTATCTACAGGAGGCTGAGATTTGAAGATCACAATTCAAAGTCAGCCTGGCCAGGAAAGTCTGTGAGACTCTTATCTCCAATAAACCAGTCAGAAAAACCGGAAAGCTATACTGTGGCCCAAGGGGTAGAGGCATAGCCTTGAGAAAAAAAAAAAGAAAGAAAGAAAAGCTCAGGGACAGAGTTAAAGCCCAGAGTTCAAGCCCCAGAACCAGCAAAAACAAAAGAATTTTTTAAAACTTTCTCTATATCGTGTCCTTTATCCACATTCCGAGACCTCTAATGGATGCTTAAAAGGTTTTTTTTGTTTTTGTTTTTTTTTGGTCCAGTCGTGGGCCTGAACTCTGGGCCTGGGCGCTGTCCCTCAGCTCTTCAGCTCAAGGCTAGTGCTCTACCACTTGAGCCACAGCGCCACTTCCGGCTTTTTTCT
>NW_012267248.1:7802590-7864588 GCF_000151885.1 Dipodomys ordii | reverse complement strand
AGAGCTGAGGGACAGCGCCCAGGCCCAGAGTTCAGGCCCCATGACCAAAAAAAAAAAAAAAAAGAACAAACATGAATGACTAGCACCACGCTCAGTATACTTTCTTTTATGTAAAAAGTGGCACAGTCATTTTCTGGAGAGACATCCCACTTTTTGTTTTGTGTCAGTCCTAGGGCTTTAACTCAGTTAACTCAGTACCTAGACACTGTCTCTGAATTTCCATTGCTCAAGGCTAGCACTCTACCATTTGAGCCACAGCTCCAATTCCAGCTTTTGGGAGGGAATTTATTGGAGATAAAGGTCTCATGGACTTTCCTGCCGAGGCTGGCCTCGAATCATGATCCTCAGATCTCAGACTCCTGCGAACCAGAATTATAGGCATGAGGCCCTGGCACCCAGCAAGACATCCCATTTTAATCATTACTTGTGACCTACTTAGTAATCAAGAAAAGCATTCCTTTTTGTTGTTGTTCTATTTATTTGGGGACCAGAGAGGGTAAGATCAAGTGAATTTATGTCCCTCATGGAATCCTGGCCTAAAAACATGGGAATTTGCTCAGCATCTTTTTCTAAACAGAAACTCTCCAAGCAAATATTATGCCAAAGAAGTTTCTCTTCCCCATTTGGTTTCTTGATGTCCTTCAGTCCACAGTCTCTGGAAATATCCTTATCATCAGAACTAAGTTGCTATGCAATAATTTCCTCCTTATTGGTAATATGAGGCATATCAACTAATTACATGTTGCTTCATATTTATATTTTGTGGGGAATTTGCAAACAACTTGGCTAGGTAGTTCTAGCTCCCCTCTCCTTCCCCCTCCCTTCTACCCTCCCTTTCTCCCTGTACCACTTCTGGGATTTGGAGTGATTAATTGGAGATAAGAGTCTCATGGACTTTCCTACCCCAGCTGGCTTTGAACCATGATCCTCAGATCTCAGCCTCCTGAGTAGCTAGGATTATTAGATGTGAGCCACCTCACAGCTTTTCTTTTGGTGGGTCTAGGGATTGAATTCAGGGCCTCTCACTTTCTAGGCAGGTGCTCTACCACCTGAAGATGCTTCCAGGCTCTTTTCCACTGGTGACCTTCAAGGCAATCTTGAGTTATACCCTGGCTAGATGTGGTCTGTGACCTTCCTAACACTGCATCAAGCCATCATGATTCTCCTGTAGCTGGCGTAATCTGTGCAGGCCACTGGGCCTAGCCATTGGTTGAGATAGAGTCTTGCACACATTTTTATATGTCTGCTAACATCAAACTGCAATCCCCCAATCTCAGCCTCACCAGTGATCAGATTTGAGCTACCAGATTTCAGCCTCAAGGTTTTTAATGTAATTGCAATGGAGGGGCCCACTGAAGCTGTAGTTACTCTGGACGTTTTGCTTCTGACATGGCTTCTCAGTTCCTCACATATTGATATACCTCTCTGCAGGCTGTTTGAATGTCCTTAAGCATGGAGGTTAGTTTGCCCAGGGCTAATAGGAATCTTGTGAGAAAATCAGAATTCCTCTTTCTCCAAGGATATTGCAGGTTTTATATGGATCCGATCATCTTTTTTTCTATAATTGTATAATTCCAGTGGGTTTGCAGTTTCTTTTATTTCTCTTCTTACCATTGCTGTTCTCTTCTCAGATTCTTTGTCAGTTCTGGAGGCAGAAAGTCTAAGTGGGGATCCATCCCTAGTCCCCAGAATGAAAGTCAGCTTGGGCTGCATGGTGGCTGCTCTCTTGTCTCTGCTCATGTAGTACCACTGTCACCTGCTCTTCTGTCATTTAAGCTTATCTTTTAATGGTCATATACTAAGGAGTGAATTTAAATTGTTCTCGGTGTGCATATAATTTGTTTATTTTAGTGGTCCTGGGATTTGAACTCAGGGCCTTGAACTTTCCGGGCAGATGTTTTACTACATTTTTGCCTGGGTCAGCCTGGAGCTCAGTCTTCCTATTTATGCTTCCCACACAGCAGGGATGACAGGCACGTATCAGCCTTTTATTGGTTGGGGGGGGGGTCGTCTCATGAACTTTCTGCTGATGCTGACTCTTAATTGCTATTCTTCTAGTCTTACAGGTGTGTGATGCTGTACTTGACTTTAATATATTGGTTTATTGGTACTGAGGATTGAAATCGAGGCTCTCTAGCATGCTAAGTAGGTCCACTGCTACAACACTACATTCCAAGCACATTATATTTTTATTTTCTCAGTTTTATGCAACTCATTATGGGATATGTCAAATATTTTCCCCTGAAGCCAGAATTTCATTTCCCCTAAACTGATGGTATTACCAAAATTTAGCTGTCTTGACTTCCAGAGAGAACAACAATTGGAAAAATCTATAATTTCATGGTGATATTTTTATCTGATATTGATTCTCTGAAAAATGATCTTGTATGGAGCGTTGTGAAAACAGCTGAACTGAAGGATATAAAAATTCTTAGCTTCCCTAAAAAGCCCTCTATTTACATAATATTTAACAAGTATGGGACAGATTACAGGTTGCTAGGGAATGATGCATGCAGGGGGCAAAGAGGAAAGTAAGTGAGGCTATAATAGGGAGATTAATCAGGTACTGTTGGCTCAGGCCTGTGACCTAGCTATTCAGGGGGCTGAGATCTGAGGACTGTGGTTCAAAGCCAGCCAGGGCAGGAAAGTCAATGAGACTCTCATCTCCAATCAACCACCAGAAAACCAGAAGTGGTGCTGTGGCTCAAGTGGTAAAACACCAGCATTGAGTACCCAGAGCCTCAGGGACAGTGTCCAGGCCCTGTGTTCAAGCCCCACAACCGACAAAAGAAAAAAAAAGTCCAAAGAAGTTTCTCTCTCCTTTCTCTCCCTTCACCTACACCTAAACACATACACAAATCAGGCAACCAATTAACTTTTCTGTCTCAGTTCCTCATTTGTAAATGGGGACAAATACAATACTATAAATCAATACTAAAAGGATTGCCATGATGAGTTAGCAGACTCATATTTGTACTATTTAACGTATTACCTGGCACATATCATGTGCTGTGTCAATGTTGGCTACATGGCTGAAATTCTGATACTGACTGTACAGAGTCAGCAGAGACTTCAGAAGTTAAAGACACAGATTTCCTTTACTTGGATGTGAGACACAAGTTCCAAGGTTCCCAGGCCACTTTCACTTCTATAAAGGAATTTACACCAGGCCAGCCAAAAGAAGACATAACCCATAGGGGGTTGTCTGAGAAGATCCAAACATGACACTTGTGTATCATCTGGATTGCTTCTACCTCTTGGTCATGTTGATGTATGATTGATTACTAGTCAGGAAGTTCACTTGAGCTTTGGCATCCCATTGTGTAGACATGGTTGATTCAATCATTGCTAATGTGGTTGAATTCAATCCCTATTCCCTTCTCTTATCTAGAGGTAGGACTGATCTTGTGAGTCAAAACTTTAGCTTTCTAGTCACAAGGGGTTCTCCAAATAACCTGAAACTATCTTGGAACCCATCCAGAGTCACCTTTCTAGCATGCACTCTGATGTGGTCTTGGGCACATTGTTAATAACACTGTTCTTATTACTTGGGGAATCCAAAAAGAATTGACTTTAGAGTTTACCCTTTAGGAGCCAGGGAGAAAGGCTAGTCAAATTCCTTATCATACTATTTAAGCTTACTGCAGTGAACAGGCAGAGGGAGCAAGAAAACTATTCCATAAAGGGAATGTTTAACAAGAGTCAAGAATATGTCTAGCACAATCTTGACCTAGTAGGAAGGCCTTCTCCCTCCTGCTAATTGACTTTGCCATACTGAGATAAATCATCATCAATTATGATCAGAGTTCTAACCTTGGTTCTTATTAGAGTACTATCTTATTAACAAATAGGGTAAATATAGAGTGACTCACACCTGTAATCTTAGCTACACAGGAGGGTGAGATCTGAGAAATACACATACACACACACACACACAGGTCTGACAACATTGGGTTTCTGGAACCACATTCATGTGACTACATTCAGCTGACTGATAGCTGGGCTGATAGGTCCTGGTAAATCTGTCTTCACACCTCCAGGACTGACTGAAAAAATTACATATTTAGGCCAGGTGTTAGAGGTTCATACTTGTAATTCCTAGCTACTCAGGAAGGCAGGAGTCAAGATGACAGCTCAAAGCCAGCCCTGACAGAAAAGTTTGATAGACTTAATCTCTAATTAACCAGCAAAAAGCTGGGCTAGGTGTGTGGCTCAAGTAGCAGAGGGCCATCCATGAGCAAGAAAGCTGAATGAGTGCAAGACAGTGAGTTCAAACCCCAGTACCTGGGCTGGGAAGGTGGCTCAGTGGTAGAGCGCTTGCCTTGCATGCATGAGGCCCTGGGTTCGATTCCTCAGCATCACATAGCAAAAAGAAAAAAAGCTGGAAGTGGCACTGTAGCTCAAGTGGTAGAGCACTAGCCTTGAGCTGAAGAGCTGAGGGACAGCGTCCAGGCCAAGAGTTCAGGCCTCATGACCGGACCCCCCCAAAAAAAAACCCAGTCCCAAAAATAAATACGAAATTACATCGCACATTGTTGTCTTCTAGTTAGATTTATGGTTTCACTTGTACTTAGTATTTATAGATATTTTTCCTTATTATTCACCAAACAATAAAGTATAACTACTGGCATGGTATTTATATTTGTAAGTAACTATAGGCAATCTAGAGAGTATTTCAAGTCTACAAAAAGTTTTGCAAAGTTTTTGTTCAGCATTTTAAAAAATATTTATTGTAAGGGTGATGTACAGAGAGGTTACAGTTAAGATGTGCAAAGTTTCTATGCAAATATATCATTTTACAAAAAAGATTACTTATATTTTGATTGAGGAAAAATCTGCAATTGACCCACTTTAGTTGGATTCTCAGTTAGATTGGGAGGATGATACATAGTATGTGATGAATGATAAATTTAAAGTGCTAAACAAGTATAATTAATAATATGTACTAATGAAAATGTGGGAAAATTCACACAGGTAACGTGCTAAACAAGTAGAAGATATTTTAGTGGTGATTTTTAGTGGTAAGAGTGTATTAGAGAATTGGAGCACAATAAACAGCACTTTATTATTTTTTGCAAATTTTTATTGTGATTAAGTGATTGCATAATTTCACATATTTCATAGTATTGTGGGATAGTGATGCTTAGTTAAAGTCACAAACACATTCTAACCTTCATGGGGCAAATTGTCTATTGTGGTCTATAAAGTTTATGAGTTCTATGGGTTTTGACTATACAGTTCTTTCTTTCACATTGGGTGATATGTACATCCCTTTCCTTTTGCATAGTGTCAGCTGTTCCCTCTTTTCCACTCATTCCCTCCCTCCCATCATTGCCACTGGGTTGCTTAGTTCGTTTTGATCAATGTCCAGTGCAGCTGATGGGTCCCAATGTTGTATGTTTTCCCTTGTTTCCCTCTAGCTCTGTGTCCTCCTAGTTTCCCTCCAATGTGCACATATATACCATATATGTGATCAGCAGCATGGGGTCATTTAGTAATGATTCGACCAGATGAGTGGAGGTCCTTTGTTTCTCATGTCTTGAATAAACAGCACTTAAAAAGCAGTTAGGGAAGCCATTATAATAAAGATATTTCTAAGCCATGTACTATGTATTAGGCTCTGATTAACTGTCATATAAGTATTCTGCCCAGGCTCATTTTGAACCTCACTCCTCAGATCTCAGCCTCCTGCGTAGGTAGAATTACAAGAATTAGTTACTGACACTTGGCCAGAGTACCTTGGCAAACTTTTGAGGCAGAACCCAGAATATGTATTTTTTAAATCCATATTAATGTAGGCAACCTTACTGTATGATAGTCAGCCTTCTCAGATTTTTCAGTGGTTCAAAAACACTAAGAAGACAAGCGTATGGTAGATTTAGATTTAAAAAGACAAAAAAAAAAAGCTTCAATGAGTAAAGTGCTCAGAAGTAAGAGGAATAAGTGGCAAAATGAAAATTTGTTTTCTAGAAATTGATAATAAAACAAAAGTAGGACTAGAAAGGTTGGAAGTCAGGCCTATTTGGAATTAGCCAACCTTACATTGTATTTATTAACTCATCTGTTATATGCTTCTTTACCTTTGGATTTATCTCCTCTGCTAGAAATCTCCAAGTTCCTTCTTCACCCATCCCACCCCACTCTACTCCATCTGTCTCCTCATTTTAGACCTGGGGACAAAACTGCCATCAGGAAGGTCTCTCCTGACCATGTTAGGGGTAGGCAGTCAGGAGTGCTGCACCTTCCTCCATCCTTTCATTTGGAGACTCTTTATTATAAAGTCCTTCTTCAGAAGATAAAAAAAGAGAGATCAGAGATGAGTCTTAACACATTGCATGCACATAGGAGGTAAAGGAGCCCATGGTTCCCTGCAGAGGATGAAGATGTGTTAAACCACAAGATGAAGTTATGGAGTTTACTAAAACTCCATATGGCATCCCTGTTGTTGTCTCTCCATGACAGTCTAGCAAAGCAGTGTTCTGCAATCACATGTGTTTTATTAGTGAATATAAGGTGGAAATTTTATAAGTACAAAGGTCAGCAGGTACTTTTTTTTCCCCTTCACATGGACACAAGTGAATCTGAAGAGTAGTTTTCTGCAAGTGTGGTGCTGTGTGGCTGTCATCCCGAGGCAGGAGCACCACGAGTTTGAAGCCGACCTGGGCTACCGCACGGGTGCATTTCTCAAAAAAAAAAAAAAGTTACCTAATCTTTAATTCTATTATATTTCTAAAATAATAAATATACTATTTAAATACCTATGTCTTATACATAAATACATATTTAATAAAATATTTATACTAGTAATACTCCTTTACCTCTTCCTTCAGTCTCTCTAAGCCATAATGAGCTCTAGCAGGTTTAGGGTGGAATAACGGACAGTTATTTTTCAGAAGTTTTCGTCTCTGGGAACATCTGCCCTAATCCAACATGGCGACATCGGCTACACCACCGCACCTTCCGAGAACTGCCGGCCGAGTAGACGCCTTGTGATGACGCAACGCCTCACGCCTACAAAGCGTGCCACACAGTTTGCGCAGGCGCGGCAAGGCGGTGGGCGGAGCTGGTCGGGATGAGTGGCGGCGGGACGGAGGCCCCTGTGGGTCGTGAGACCCTCACGGGTGGCGGCAGCGGCAAGAAGAGGGACTCGCTGGGGACTGCGGGCTCAGCACATCTCATTATTAAGGGTACGGAGTGGCAGGGCCGTCGTTCCCCGGGGGAATTCCAGCGTAGCCCCACCTCCCAGGCGACGACCTCTGACCTGGGCCTCGCCTCAGGCGGAGCCGGACTGGGGGAGTGCGTGGAGTGGGAGGGGGCGTGGCCGTCCCCCCCGCCCGGTTTCCGCCTTCCCTCCTCTAGTTCCGGATTCTGTTCCTCTTTAGCCTTGAGCTTTCCTGGGCCGCTTCCCGGGTCCGTTCCTCACCTCCCCCATTGGGCCCGTCTCCGGGGCCCAACCACCAGACCCGCCCGTAGCCCTGGACCTCCGCGGGAGGCCCCAGCCCTGGGGGTCGCGGAGCCCCGGGGCTTCCGTTCTCCTGACCTCGTCTGTCCCTGGGTCCTGCCAGGACTGCCAGACTTAGCTTTTAGGGTGAGGAAAGCCCCCTCCCTCCCCCTGCAGATGCCCGATTGTCTAGTTTTGAGCTCAGAGCAGGCCACAGCCCAGATCTCCACAGAACTTCAAGTAGGTTTAGTTCCTGAAGCTCACAGGGAGCCTGTTTCCTTAGGGAAACTGCCTTGTGTCCGGTGCCTGGGCCCGGTGCTCCAGGCTAGCCCTCTACCACTTAAGCCACAGCCCCAGTTCTGGCTTTTGGGTAGTTCATGGGAGATAACGAATCTCACAGATTTTCCTGCCTAGGCTGGATTCGAACCGCGGAGCCTCCGATCTCAGCCCAGCCTCTTGACTAGCCAGGGTTACAGGCGTGAATTCACCAAATCCCCGCTGAACCTGCCTAGTTCATCTCCAACCACCTTGAATACAGTGCTAAACCTGTCCACCTTCACCCTTGTTCAGTGTGGAAGCTGTTAACCCTCCCACACCCTTTTGGTACTATTAGGGAATGGTATCCTTTGGTTGGTGCCTGCTTCGTTTTAGTGTTATTTATCAGATTGGTAGGCAGCCCCAGCATAGCTGGCTGTGTTTAAAATTGTCCTGTAAGTCTAATTAGGAGGCCAGAAACGTTGCGTGGGTATTACAACTAAATTAGGATTGTTCATATGTACACCCAGTGAAGAATTTAAATCGTTTTTATAACTGTGGTAAAAATAAACATTAAAAATTTATCATCTTAAATGGGGCAGGGTGTCTCCTTCGTGTTATCTCCACTACTGGGGAGGATGAGGAGGATCTATCTCAGGTGACCCTAGGCAAAAGCCAAACAATATCTAAAAATTAACAGAGCAAAAAAGGCTGTAGAGGTGTGGCTCAAGTGGTCACTACAAAACCCCCACTACAGCAGAAAAATGTATTTACCACCTTAAGTGTTTTCAAGTATGCCGTATTTTAGTGGCTTTAATAACTTAGTATAACAATAGATTCACATTGTTGTGTCCTCATTATCTCGGTCCATCCAAGAATTCTTCCATCTTACCCAACTCAAGCTTTCTATTGAACTTTACATTCTTTGCCCATTGCAACCCACTCTATCACCCACCAGATCCCTACTTCTGTCTAGGAATCTGACTGCTTCTGGTACCTTGTGATTAGTACCTTTTCTGGTAGCTGGCTTTTCAGTGATATCTTCAGTGTACATTCATGCTCTAGCATGTAACAATATTCTTTTAAAACATTTTTATTTTTGTGCCAGTCTTGGGTCTTGAACTCTGGGCCTGGGTGCTGTTCTTGAGCTTCTGTACTCAAGGCTATCATTCTACCACTTGAGGCACAGCTCCAGTTCTGGCTTTTTTGGTGGGTAATTGGAAATAAGATTCTAAAGAGCTTTACTGCTTGAGCTGGCATCTATCCAAGATCCTCAGACCTCAGCCTCCTGAGTAGCTAGAATTACAGGTGGGAACCACTGGGTTCGGCTAACTTCTTCCTTTTTAAAGCTTAGAAGTAATCCGTTGTATGTGTACATCACACTGTTTAACTTGTCCATAGACCCTTGGGTAGCTTCTTTCCTTGAGTATTGTAAATAATGCAGCTATGAACATGAATATACAAATGTCTTTTGAGGCCTTATTTTTTAGTACTGTGGGGTATGTATCCAAATTGCAGGATTATATGACGATCTTATTTTTAACTTTCTTGAGGAATCAGCATTCCTCATTCCAGATTGGATGCACCATTTTCCATTCTCCCTAGCAGTACAGAGTTTCTAGTTTCTCCACATCCCCACCAACACTTGCTATTTTCTTGGCATTAGCCATCCTAATGGAAGTGAAATGGTCTCTCTTTGTGGTTTTGATTTGTACTTCCCCCATAGTTAGTGATCTTAATCATCTTTTCATGTTTGTGTTGGCCATTTGCAAGTCTTTAGAGAAGTATCTATAATCTTTTGCTTTTTTTTTTTTTTTCGTCAATTGTGGGTCTTGAACTCTGGGCCTGGGCTCTGTCCCTAAGCTCTTCAGCTTAAGGCTAGCACTCTACCACTTGAGTCACTTCTGGTTTTCTGGTGGTTAATTGGAAATTAGAATCTCATGGATGTTCCTGCTTGGGCTGGCTTTGAACCATGATGCTCAGATCTCAGCTTCTTGAGTAGCTAGGATTACAGGTGTGAGCCACCAGCATCCAGCTTGCTCGTTTCTTTATCAAGCTGCTTCCTTGTTGTACTGTATGTAGTTCTTTGTAATGTTGGTCTCAATTCCCCTGAAAAGGACTTTGTAAATATTTCTTCTATTTTGTGGGTTGCTTTTTATTCTGTTGATGGTGTCCTTTGTTCTACAGAAGCTTTTTTATTTTGAGATAGATAGTACTTTTTTTATTTTCCTTTTTGACAGGGTCTTGATATGATGCTTAGGAAGCCTTGAACTTATTATGTAACCCAGTTGGTCTCAAACCCTGGATCCTCCTTTCTCAGTCTAATGAGTGATAGAATTTTAAGAATGCCCCCCCCCAAATATAAACACTTAAAATTGTTAAGCCAGTTGATCTTGTGTTCTCATGATGGAGAATAGTGACTATGTATATGAAGCAGGCAACATGCTAATTAGCTGAATTGTAGTTATGCTATAATACATACATCTATCAAGCAGAAACTGGAATTTTAGGCCTCAGACCCAGAATCCCGGGGTTCCACATATCAGGCCAATTTTCTGTATACCCCAAATTATCTGCAAAGGGCAGATAAAGGAGATTTTGGTTAAATAGAATTGGGGGCAGAGGTAAGAGGTACAGTTATCAGTCCAGTTTAGCTGGGCTGGAGTTCTGTTTTTGAAGTCTTTCCCAATCAAGGTAAACTAGGCATTGTTGGCTTGTGGGTAGTCTAAGGAAGTTCTGCTGTGCCTTTCCTTGGACACATTCTCCTGTGTTCCTCCCTAAAAACATGTACTTGATAAACCCATTCTTTCTGGATTCCATGGTATCTGCAAGGCATCTGCAGAGAGACCGGCTCAGAGCAAAGAACACAGATACAACATGGAGGCAGGGATGGAAAGCCTTTCTTCTGCTTTTTGTTAATTGTGGGTCCAAGAAAAGAGTTAATGTTTTTCAGCAATAACAATTTAAATAAGTTATAAAACATCACTTTGTGCACCTTAAATGAATAGTTTTTTTTTTTTTTTAGCTTATACTCTTCAATAAAACTGTGGTGGGTATAGTTAAAAATGAAAGTTGAGAGACAAGAAAAAAAGAGGGAATTCCATGGATGTTTTTCAAGTTAATCTGAAATTAAGTTGTAAGTGAGCACCTTTGGTTCTCCCACTTCCTATGCTGGGGATTGAACCCAGAGCCTCACATATGCTAGGGAAGAGCTATCCTCAGCACTACTGGTTTCTTTTCTTTTCTATTTTTTGGTGCCTGTCCTGCATGAGTGCGGTCTGTGAGCATTCATACTCATGCCTAGTGCTCTACCACTTTGAGCCACAGCTCTATTTCCAGCTTTTATTGGTGGTTAATTGGAGAAGAGTCTCATGGACTTTCCTGGCCTGCCTGGCTTTGAACTATGATTCTCAGATCACAGCCTTTGGCTAGGATTACAGGTGTGAGCCCCTGGCCCCAGGCATCTATTGGTTTCTTTTATGAGTTCAACTCTTTTCTTTAAGTCCTGGAATTTGAACTTGGGGTTTTGCATTTGCTAGGTACATCTTTTACTCCTTGGGCCACTCCTCCAGCCTTTTCTGCCATGGCTGCTTTTGAGGTAGGGCTTGCTTTATGCTTGGGCTGGCTTGCACCATGAGCCTTCTTTCTCATGGTCAATGGGATGACAGATCATGCACCACCATGCGCAGCCTTTGAGATGAGATCTAGCAAACCTTTAGCTCTAGCTGTCCTGGAGCTGTGATCCTCCCAATCTTAGTCTCCTATGTAACTGCCCTGCTGAAATTAGTTATTCTTTTCATTTTTAAAATACTTTTTAGTTTATCTTAAGGCTTGAAGCATAAACAGATATTTGCTGAATATTTGCCATGGTTCAGTGAGCATGTAAATAGTTCATTTTAATATTTATACCCTTGGTCTTTGAAGTGTCTGGCACATGGCTGGGTGTCAGGAGGAGTAGAATGAAAACTGGTATGGCTTCCTGGGGAATGGGGTGTCTGGTTACCTTCCTTGCCTGGAGATTTGGAGTTGTGGATTCACTTATTCACTAAAATGCCTTTATAAGCCCAGATTCGGTAGTGGTGGTAGTCATTTGCACATGTGCCAGTACAAGGATGTTTGAGACACCTGACTTGCACATTCCCATCTGAGGTCAGACAAGGAGTACATGCTTCTTTGTCTCACCTCTCATTTTATGGGCATCCTTTTCAGTTTCTATATTAGTGACATGTTTTTCATGAAGTGAAAGGCTTATTGTCACTGACTTTGCTGTTTAAAATAGTCCCCAGGAATGGAGAGAGGAAGTTATTATAAATTTGGGTTGTAGGAATAACTCCAAATATTAGAAATTGATTAAATATCTAGAAATACCTAATAGAGAACTTTTTTCATGTTCTCAAAACAAAGAAATGATAGTGTGTAGTCAGAGAAATGCTACCTGATCTGATTACATATTATTATATGTATGTATTGATTATAGTCACACTGCATCTCATAAATATGTGTAATTATTTTGTGTCTGTTAAAAGGAAGAATATCCTGAGCATGGTACTGAAATGCTGTGTAGTGTCCTAAGAGCAGGAAGTAGATATGTACTTGGTGAAAGAAAATACCTATGTTATACAACTGTGCCAGCATGAGCTTTGGTGCTTTTGGTGGTCAGTTCAATATTTGTGTGTCTACAGTGAAGAAGAAAATCATCAATATGAATGAGAGACTGCTCTGGAAAATGCTAGAATAGTGTTTGTACTGTGTGATACAGTCGTCATAGGACACTGGGAAAGAGGCTGTTTGTATATTCATGACATGAGCTTATTTTAGAAAAGGAAAACCAAAGGAGAGTATTGTGTAGTGGAAAGCCAAGGAAGGCATGGTCAGGTTGCCAGGGTCAATGTGAAGACCTCAGTTAGTGCTGGCTGGGTTCTGAGTATAAGGAGGCTACTAAAGAATTTTTAAAGTATCTGTTAGGTGTTACAGAGGAACAGAGTTCTGTGGAAGAGCAGGTTTTCAACTCTAGTAAGACAAAGAAGCTAGTTAAGGAAGTGTGTGACACAAGTGGCATTTCTGTATGAGCATATAGTTCAGCTATAGTTAAACATTCTTGGAAAACACTGTAAAATATAGCAATTGTAATTAATGAGAACTGTGAGTAAATGACATGGGTTATAGAGAGGTGTTACTATCTGTGAAATAGCCAATGTAAGAGAACATCATTTGTGTGGCGATAATGTAGATGTACATTTAAGTTTCTGTTACAATAACAAAATAGTTGAGACAATTTATAAAGGAGGACTCATGGTTCTGGAGATTCCAGTTCACAATCAGGTGGCTCATTTCTCTGGGCCTCTCGCAACAACTGCAGTAGTACAGTACAGAGGGAACTCACGTCATGAGCCAGGAAGCAGAATGAGCAGACAGAGGGCCAGTAGGCCTCTAATGCTTTTTGAGAGTGTGCCCCTGAAGACCTAATGACTTCAAGTCCCACTTGCTATAGAGTCTACCACCTCCCAGGAGTTTTAAGACTTAGGAGGCAATATTTAACATCCAACCTATATCAAAGTACTATCAAGAAAAATATTATTTACTAAGTTGTTTTCCATGATAGGCAGAGATTGACATATTTTATTGAAAAGTTTCTGCAGTCAACATCAAAAGAAAATTTTTCTTCTCTCCCTTTCCCTCTCTCCCTTTCTCCCCCCTCCCTTCCTCCCTCTGTCTCTTTCTCCCTGTCTCCTTCTGTTTCTCCCTCCCTCCTTTTTCTTCATCTTTCTCCTGCCAGGCCTGGCTTGGCACTGGGATCTACAGATCTCAGCCTTTTGAATAGCTAGGATTATAGGTGTGAGCCACCGGGACCTAATTTTCTCTTTATAGGATAATGAGGGGTCTGCAGTCCACTGTTTCTTCATGTCCAGTAATCACACTGACTTCCCATTAAAGGGCTTACTTGTATATTTTGTGAAAGGCCTCTCACTTTAGATTTTGAACATTTAGGGAAGAAAAGTTTATATTTTAATTATGTTGTTTGTCAAACAACAAAAGAATGAATGTAGCATGACTAGAGATGGATATTTGTGAAAATCTGTAGCTTATCTTCTACTATTAAAATAGAATTTATGTGTAATATTTGGAGCTCCTCCAAATGAATTATTGTTAGTAGGCTTGTCTTATCTTTATAATGAAACTATTTCTATGGTAATATGTCCTTCACAATCTTTTCCCCCGTGTGTGTGTGTGTGTGTGTGTGTGTGTGTGTGTGTGTGTATTTTTCCTGTCTTAAATTTCAGAGCACAACTGGGGTTTTAGAAGTGATCCTTATCTACTTCTATGCAGAACTGAATTCTCTCTCCAGAGCTTCTGTGACTTTCTCTTAAACCTGGCCTCATAGATGTCTTCAAATCAGCAAACCTTCACTCCTCAACCATATAGAAAAATACTTTTTTACCCTATATCACCTAAAAATAACATGTACAATGTGGTCTCTGAGACACTGAGGAAGAGGTAATTGAGGGCTCTGTCATAAAGGATGTGATTAAAGAAGATGCCACAAGTGATTTGGGAGCATAGAGGACAATCCATGAAATAAAAATGGACACACTCCTCTTTCCAAAGCAAGGGAAAGAGATTCTATCACAGAGGAAGCTGGAAGCAGTGGATGGTGATTTCAAAGAAGAGTGTATTAAAGCAGTTTTGAAGAAAGAGGGGATTAAATAACGTAGGGTTGGTGGAGAAGAGTTCCAGGCAGTGACAGTAGTGTGAGCTCTAGTAAGGACACTTCAGGCAGCATAGTATGTTTGGAAAACAGCAAATGCTTCATAATTGCTGACATGGAGAATGAGGCTGGAGCCAGTCACGGGGAATGTCAGGTTGAAGTTCAGACTATATCCTTTGGCCAGTTACACTACAAAGACTCATGTGATCCTTGAGATGTAAAGAGATATTCTTTGCAAAGTAGCTTCTGTGCTCTGATAAAGTCTATAAACTTGCACAGATACTAGGTCTTGCTTGAGTGTTTATAACTCCTGTTAGTAAAGACTCCCAGAGGTCTGAGGGAAAGGGAAGCCTTGTATCTTACAAAAACAATCTGGGTAGTAAGTTATTGAAGGATTTAAGAAAATATAGTCCTATTTACATTTTTCTACTTTAGCATATTATCAAGACATACCTTGAAATTTACTAAAATTGAATGAAGCTGGTCACTTGTACAGTAGTCCTAGCTACTCAGAAGGCCAAGATCTGAGCATCATATCCCAAAGCTAGCTTAGGCAGGTAAAGTCCCTGAGACTCTTTATCTCCAATTTAAAAAGCCAAAAATAAATAAATAAATAAAATAAAGCCAGGCACTGGTGGCTCATACCTGTAATTCTAGCTGCTCAGGAGACTGAGATCTGGGGACCATGGTTCAAAGCTAGCCCAGTCAGGAAAAGTCAGTGAGAGTCTTAACTCTTATGACCTCAACTCGCTTCCCCCCCCCTCAAAAAAAAATGCTGTGAGTAGAGCTGTGGCTCAAGTGGTAGAATACTAGCCCTGAGTAAAAGTAGCTCAAAGATAGTGCCCAGGTCCTGAGTTCAAGCTGTACGACTAGCAAAAAAAAAAAAAAGAAAAGAAAAGAAAAAAATTCTCTGTTTCATGTGTAAAAACATAAACTTTGGAGGAACAGATTTCCAATGAATGATACATGTTTTTATTTGATTTCTGCAGAAATTTTGAGGTGGGTTTACCTCAAAATTTGAACTAGTTGAAATTAAATTAAACCAGTTAAAATCAAGAAAATTTTTTTTCCTTAACTGTTTTGGACCTATCAAGAAGTAAAGATAACCTTCATGAACACTCATCAACTACCTTAATAAATCATTAAAAGCTTCGCTCTGCACTTTTTTCCAATTTTATCCATTGCCCCCCTTCTTAGTAACCAGGATCCTGAATTTGATGTTTATTATTCTTTTGAATTTCTTTATGTTTTTATTGCTTCTCTATGTATTTCAATAGGAAGTGTATCTTTAAAATATATGGCTTTAATTCTTCTGAAACTTGCTTTTTTATTTGACACTCTGAAATTTATCTGTGTTGATAAGTATAACTAGTGAATTCATTTTTACTCTCTGATTTGTAGTATTCCACTGTATGAATGTGTTTAGGGCATTTATTTTAATTTGACATTCTATTCATACTTAAGGAAAAATTTACAGGGGTCTTACCTTCATTTCTAGGTTATAAATCAAGGCAAGAAATTATTAGGCATATAAATTATTAGGTGTATATATATGTCTTCAGTTTGATTGCATACTGCATCAAAAATAGTTATACTAATACTAATTACACATTCATTGGCAGTGTATGTGATTTCTTCCTCATCGGTGGTCTAAACTGGATTTTAGTTTTCAGGAGGAAGGGAAAGAATAAAACAAGCTAGTAATTATGACTTTCAACATGGATTAACCCTAGATTTCATTGTATCTTTCCAGATCTTGGAGAAATTCATTCAAGGCTTTTGGATCACAGACCAGTTATTCAAGGTGAAACTCGTTATTTTGTAAAAGAATTTGAAGTGAGTACTTAAAATTTATTTTATAAAAACTCTGCCATATATATGTATATACACACACACATATATTCTGCTAATATACAGAAGGTAAAAATCAGTTTTCAAATCTGGTTTCATCTCAGTGTTTGTAAAGTACACAAAGTAAAAATTATGAAGAGGTAAAAGCATTTATTCTTAATAGGATAAGAGGAAAACCAGATAGCAGGACACTTCAGTTCAAATTCTGGTTCTTAGTCTAGTATCTGTTGATCACAAGTGAGGTTTTTGCTGTTCTGTTGTTTGTTTGCCCATCCTGAGCTTGAACTCAGGGCCTGGGTGCTTCCCCTGAGCTTTTTTAGCTCAAGGCTAGTGTTCTACCACTGTAGCCACAGTTCTGCTCTGCTTCTGGCTTTTTGCTGATTAGTTAGAGAGAAAAACCTCAGGGATACTCCTGCCCAGGCTGGCTTTAAACCTTAATCCTCAGACGTCAGCCTTCTAAATAACTATGCACCCAGCCACACTTTTTTTTGTGGCTGTGGCTATTGCTGCTGCTGCTTGTTTTTGGTTTATGAAATAAGATGGGTGGGGGCGGGCGGGGAGAGCAGTTTTAGGGCCTAAGGGGTATGAATATTCCAGACTTATTTTCTCTATGGTTTGTTAGAGCATCTGTACTCACTCAAGCACTCAAGTTGAAACTTGGCCATTCCATCTCCTTAAGGCTCTCATTTACTGACCAAGTCTGCTAGATGATCCCTCATCTGGGGATTTCTATTTCTTCTTCCCACTGTGCCTCTTCTATTGCCTAAGCCAGATCAGTTTTTAACCTTGAAGCCTTACAGAATATCTTATAAGGTAAGGTCTAAACATAACCCTGTGAACAGCCCCTACCTTTCACGTCTGCTCTCTGCCACTACTTACCTTGCATACTATGTTCTGCAGCATGCAATCCTCTTTGATCTTACTCTGGCTTTGTACATGTATAATAGTTTCTTCTGCATTGTGTAGGAACTTTCCAAGTTACTGGTGGTAAATAGTATTACACAGTTTAGTAATTTTGAGCAGAATGAGGTTCTGTGTTTTCTTCTTTCTTACCTTTTTTTTTTTTTTTTTCCAATCCTGAAGCTTGAACTCAGGGCCTGGGTACTTTTCCTGAACTTACTTTGCTCAAGGCTAGCACTCTACCACTTGAGCCACGGCGCCACTTCTAGCTTTTTCTGAGGGCTTCATGCAAGCTAGGCAAGTACTCTACCACTAAGCCACATTCCAAGCCCTGAGGTTCTATTTTCAAATAAGCCTTCACCCAAAGAGGATGTGTAAACCTTTTTTTTTTTATTGTGAGAATACCGTACAGAGGTATTACATGGGCAAGATAACAAGTATATTTCTTATCAAGCATTGTTGCCTCCTCTTTGTTTCCCCTTCTCATCCCTTCCCATACTCTCCCCACCTCCCTCCACCCGATCCTCGCCCTCCCCCCCCACCAAAGTTGTAAAGTTCGTTTTTCAACAGAAGGACTTGTACATCTCATTGTTGCAATGGGTCCACCTGTATTCCTAGTTAAATGATTTGTTTTTGCCCTTCCCCTTCACAACTTATACCAACAATAAATACAGTGAAAGCAGGGGTTAGAGAACATAATTAAATGTATTGGTGACTATGTACTTACCAGAAATAGTTCTAGTTATTAAAGGATTAATTAAAAGTGTTTTAATCCTTTAATTCTACAGAAATGCTAAAGTACAGAGTACTCACAATAGAGCTATATATAGCATTAAACAAACTATTTCTGGTAAGTACATAGTCACCAGTACATTTAATTATGTTCTCCTCTGTGATGCTCTGTATAGAACTATATTTCTTTTCTAATGCCGTGTAATAAATCACCACACATTTTATATCTTACAACAGTACTCATTTATTAGCTCAAAGTTCTGTACGTCAGAAGTCTAGGCACAGCATAACTAGGACTTTACCTCAGGATCTCACAAAACTAAAATCAAGGTGTTGGCCATGTAGGGCTCAAGGTCCTCTTCCAAACTTACATGGTTATGGCAAGATTCAGTTCCTCAACTGTAGAAGCCACTTTCAGCTTCCAGGGGACACCCACAATCCTTGTCATGAGGCTCCTTCTGTCCTCACAGCCAGAATGGAGAAACTCCATTCTTCATGTGCATTTCTACTTCAGAGCTTTCTGGACAGAAGAGAGCTCCTCAGACTCTCCTGACTAATCAGGCTCCCTATAGACAATTCCTTTCAAAATAATCTGTATTTCTAAAAGTCACTTGACTACATCCTTAGAATCACTGCACACCTAGATTAGATGTTGGCTGAATTCACTAGGAAAAGGTGTATGTGCATCCTGGGGATCTTAGAGGAGGCCATTTGGAAGTACTCCACAAGTACTTAAGACTACTTATAGTGTTCTTGTTACTTACTTGTTTATTGACAGTAGAGATTGTCTTTCATACTCTGTGGTAAAAATGCCCAAAACAGTGTCTGGTATTGTAGATGTTTAATGATTCAAGAGATAAGTAGCAGAGCTGGATTAAAAGTTAGATTTTTCTGACATCTACTGCCCATTTCTGTTAGTGTGGTCAACTTGAAATTCCCAGGTGTTTGTTTTTATTGAAACAATATTCATGAATATACTTCCAAAGATCCAGTTTATATTAAGAGAAGCGTAGGATTTTGGAATTAAAGTTGGGTTATTTCAACCCCCTTTCTTTTTTGAGACTGAGTGCAGAGAACAAACACAGTAAGTCAGATGGCTAACTTCTGGCTGAGTCATCCCTAGAATACAAGTGTAATTATATAGATACAATGGCATTCTTTAAATATTATAGTTGGATTTTATAAACACATTATACTGAGAAATTGATTTTCAAAAATGATGATAAAGTAAGTTTTCCTTTTATGCTTTTGAGTATGTTACATTCAAGGTGGCTTCCTGCTTGAAGAAACCTCATAAATGAGATAAAAGATAATTGCCAAGAGAAAATGAGAATTGAAATATTTTCTGCATTGCTACACCATTAAGCCTTCCAACAATATTTTTGGAAAGGAGGCAATACAGAAAGGTATGAAAAACACAGGCCTCAGTACTTGACATGTTTTTAAGTCCTGGCACCTCTAATTTGGCATGATTACTGGCTATGCAAGGCTCAGTTTCCTCATCATTAAAGCAAGAACAGTAACCATATGGTTTTTGAGCTTTATGAGGACTGACATTTTATTTCATGGTATATAGGCATTAAACAGTTATTATTAAGAAAGGTGGCAGTAAATACAAGCAAATAAAAGTTTAATAAGTCAGAATTTGCAATAATTATGAGTTTGGGTTCAGTTTTTTTTATCTCTAGGTAAAATATTATCTCAACAAATTACATAAGCATTATCTTAGAAAATGTTTAGTAAATAAATAAAATTTTCACATTGGGCATGATAGACTCCATCTAACTATATAGACTCAAATAATATGTATTGGTCAGCTGGGCATGGGAGCACTGGGGAGATGGGGGCAAGAGGGGCAGTGTAGCCTGGGTTACGTATAAGGCTTTGTCTAAAAAGAACAATAGCAAAAATGAGTTAGGTAGTAAGGCTTTGTATGAAAATAACAATAGCAAATATGTATTGAAATGTTTATTTATGTAAAGCAGTAACTAAAGATGTTTCTGTGACTGAGATGTTAACTACCGAGCCTCCCTTCACTGTTTTTACTCTATGATCTCCACAATTGGCAGAACTTTCCTATACATCAAGCTTATTAGTACCCTTTTCTGAATGTTACCCTATACCATTTCCCTTCCTATTAGATGGGAAAAGTTGAAAGTATTTTAGAGATTTCAGCTCTGAGTACTTAACTTTCAATATTTATACTTCTGTCCCACTGTTGCCCCATGTTAATAGAAGTGGCCTTTCCCAGGAAAACTTACTGGACTGGACAGGCAGCAATGTTAAGGAAGTACTATTCAGGTGAAGCTCTCATCAGGAAAAAATGGGCTAGCAGTTAAAAACTAAAGTTGTTTATATATTAAAAAGATTTAATGTGAATGGCAATGGATTCTCTTTTCTTTATAAAAATTCCATTTATAAAAGAGTAAGTGCCACATGGTGGCAGCATTTCTTAACTTACTGAAGTACTGTTTGTTTTCAGAAGTATTTAAGAACATTCTTTCTCTTGACATTGCATAGTTTGTCCTTCCAGTGAAATTCCCGTGAAAATTATAAAGAGATTCAGAAGAATCTTACTTTTCAGGTAGAGTACGTCAGTACTTGTAAGAATGGACACTGTCTTCTGAGCCATTTTCTTTCTAGCTATAGAATGATCTCCATTATGACCTTTTCTGCATGGAGCCAAAGAGACACATATGTTAGTTAATCAAGCAGTATCTATGATGTGCCCATAGGGTAAATATTCCTGTAAAACTTCCTTATGTAGTCTTTAACAAGCCTCATTCATTAGCTACTTTATTGAATAGTTATGGAATACCAGGGTAAATCAGTAGAAATGTGTTTAGTTATTAGTAATAGAGTACTGGAAAACAGTGGTATCCACGAGTGTTTGGTTTTCTTGCATGATCACCAGGGACCAGATTTAGTTAGCTTCAAACTGGTAGGATAGCCCTGAAGTCACCTTCTTCCAGCTCTACCTTCTGTCTCCCTGGCATATTGCCCTCATGCTTACAAGTGGCTTTTGGAGCCCATCATTATAATTGCTTCTCATGGGGTAAGCAGGAGGACAGGTGGGAAATGGTGGGCAGGCTTGGTTAGGGCATGTTAGTACTCCAAATACAATATGGTGGTGGATGAAAGAGTAGAATGGCTACAGAAATGTTTGTCTCATCAGGTACGTAAAAATGAGTAAGCAATGTTCCTCATTATCAGGAAGTGGACAGTTATCAGCTTACAGAATTTACGAGAAGAAATACTTATAATGAATCTACTGCTGTAGATATTATAATAAATAAACCCAAAGTACTTGAAAATAGGAGGAAACTACTAGCAGAGTGCTGCAGAAAACTGTTAGAGAAGCCATGATGTTTGAGCTGAGAAAGAAAAATTGGTTATTAGAGGCCAAAATATGTTACATGTATGGTAAATATATTAAGAGGAGGCATGTTAATACTTTCAAATGTAGTATAAATTAACAGAAAATTCCTTAAATTAGAATTAGAATTTCACTTGACAATTTGATTACAGTTTTAGATTATTAGAAAAATAGACTAAATATCAGAATATAACTTTATATTATTAGAGTGGCTACTCCATATAGTATGTAACAACTTAATAGATATATAATGTGGTTTTAAAAACTTATGGGACTGAGTGGGCACCGGTAGCTCACACCTGTAATCCTAGCTACTTAGGAGGAGTCTGAAAACTGAGGATTGCAGTTCAAAGCCCTAGGGCTGGCTTCTATGATGCCAGAAACTACCAGAGGAAGGGAAGAGAAGGAAGAGGGACGTGGGAAAGCCTGGAATGCTAGAAAACCACCAGTCTCATAAAGCTTATTTGGAAACCTTGATTGGCATTCAGAGAAGAGCAGCAGATCTTCACAGGCTCCATTTTAT
Organism: Dipodomys ordii; assembly: GCF_000151885.1. NCBI lineage: Eukaryota > Metazoa > Chordata > Mammalia > Rodentia > Heteromyidae > Dipodomys > Dipodomys ordii. The sequence continues at coordinate 7,842,804 of NW_012267248.1, read as the reverse complement.
GAGTGAGGGCTGGGGCCCCCAGGAGAGGCTCAAACTGAAAGGGGGTATAAAACTCACAAACCCAACTCCCTTCTAGGACAAGGTCTGCACTGCGGAGAAGCTAGGAAATTGAATTTTGCTTTGAAGTTAGTAAGGTTATTTGCTGCCCCACCCCCCACACTGAACTAGAGAAATAGTAACTTCATTTACAACTGAGCAGAAGTTATGCAAGGCATTGGTGGCTCACTAATCCTAGCTACTCAGGAGGCTGAGATCTGAGGATCATGGTTTGAAACCATCCCTGGTAGGAAAGTCCATGAGACTCTTCTTTCCAATAAACCACCAAAAAGCAGGAAGTGGAGCTGTGGCTCAAGTGATAGAGTGTAAACCTTGATCAAACAAAAGAAGCTCAAGGACAGCACCTAGGCCCCAGGATGACACAAAAAATTAAAAACTGAGAAGTTAAATTCCATACAAATTTATTAGAGAATAAAAGGAATGAAAAGCAGAATAACAAAGATGACCATAAAGAAATATAAAACAAGAGCTCAATACTTTATTTATTGGTTGGTTGTGGGGCTTGAACTCGGGGCCTGGGCACTGCCCCTGAGCTGTTTTGCTCAAGGCTAGCACTCCACCACTTTGAGCCACAGTGCCACTTCTGGTTTTTTGGTGGTTAATTGGAAATAAGAATATCATGGACTTTCCTGTGGCTTTCAACTACAATCTTCAGATTTCAGCCTCCTAAGTATCAGCTAGGATTACAGGCATGAGCCACCAGTGCCTGGCAAGAGTTTAATATTTTAAAAGAGCTTAGGGAGCTGAGAAAATTACAGAAGGAAATGATAAGTCAGAATTGTAAAAACATATCCACATCTTTTGGATAGAATAGAAATGTAAAAGTTAAAGCTAAAGTGTAAGAATTCAGGAAAAAAGACATTTTAAAATTTATTCTGAAGGTGAAAAATCCAACAAGAATAAGTTAAATTGAGAACAGAAAAATTTAGCTGGGCAGGCCCCTATCCTAGCTACCTGAGAAGCTGAGATGTAGGGGAGATTGAAGTTCAGGACCATCCCTAGATCTACTTGAGACCCTTCTCAACCAGACCAGCCTAGTCAGAAGAGTTCAGAAGACTCCCATCTCAATGGAAAGAAGCTGAGTGTGGTGATACATACTTATCGTTCCAGCTACAGACCTAGGTGGATTACAGTACTAGGAAGTTTTCTAGGCAGGAAACAAGGCCTGATCTATAAAATAACGAGTGCAAAAAGAGCTTGAAGCTAGGTTCAAGTAAGTGGCTGGAGACATAGTTCAAGTGGTGCTTGCCTAACGAAAATGACTTCAAATCCCTGCACCACTTTTAAAAAGCAAAACAAGGAAACAAACCACCAGCTATCAGGGTCTCACACCTCTATCCTGTCTAATCAGGAGGCTAAGAATAGTGGTTCAAAGCTAGCCCAGCTAGAAAAGTCTTATTTCTAACCAGCATTTTGCTAGACTGGGAGTATGGCTCAAGTGGTAGAATACTGGCCATGAGTGAAAAAGCCCAGTGAAAGCACAACACCCTGAGTTCTAGTTCCACTGCCAGTACAGAAGGAGAAGAGGGGAAGGGAGGAGAGGGGAAAAAAGTAGAAAGGTTTTTATTAATTATTATTATTCCATATTTTTAAAATTTATTATTATTATGGAGGTACACAGGGATTACAGTTTCATAAGCCAGGCAAAGAGTACATTTTCTTTTGGACAATGTCACCCCTTCCCTTACTCTCTTCCACTATTATTATTTTTAAAATTATATTTAAATTGATATACAAAGGGAATTCAGTCCAACATGTCAATTTCAAGAAAATATTACTGAAAGAAAAATATTGAAGAGCATTCTGCTTTCTGGGAAGATTAACCTGGAATAGCCAACACTAAGGATTTTCCACTAGCACTATTGAGCTTTAAAAAGAAAACAAGAGTCTTCTAGGCATCCAGGAAACATGACTAAGTTCTTTATTAGAGGAAGAAAATCCAGTTGTTAACAGACTTATTTGTGTTATGCTAGAAAGCAAGGGAGCAACAATAAGAGCTTTTATATCTACCCCAGCTGATCCCTAGATATAGGAACTGCAAACAATGTTACATGAGGACTGTAGAAATGCTGTACAAATGAGCTTTTCCTGAGGAATCTATTGACTATTGTAGAACATAGTTTCAGAAAACCGAACTGACTGTAGATACTCCTTCCTAATAAAAATTTCTAATCATTAGTATGTGGTTAGTTAAGACTTAAGAAGGGTGTCAAGAGAGAATGTGATGTGTAGTGACTGTACTGACAGTGATTATACCATATAACTTATCAGAAACTAGAAGCAGATGGGGAGGGGGGGTGTGCAAAGTAGGGTATCTTCACTAGTTAACTCAAATACTAAAACTCTGATATTGAGGGATGGGGAAAGATTAGAGCAAAAAAAAGTTATCACCTAATATTAATATTCCTTATAGTGGGAATAAATGGATGTTGGGCCCCAACGTGGAGGTTATTATGTACAAGGATATAATATAAATTATTAGTATAAATAACCATGAGAACAACACTGCTCATTTCTGAAAATATAGTCTTTAAGTTACAATTGATTTAGGATTGTTTGCCTTTATGTTGGCACAGAAGTAACTTTCCTCTAAATATTTTGAATTGGGATTCTTTCCCAGGCTAATATAGGTGACCCAATCCTCCCTGCCCTGATTGGCAGAACAGTGAGCCACAGCTCTTAATCAGCTATGAGATCTCTGGAGGAAACAATCAAAACTGCAGAGAACTGGTTGCTAAACTAGTAAGCTCTATAGGTTAGGTCTATTCTGTGTGTGTTTGATTTATAATGTTTTCACCTTAACGTTGGTTTGGGGGGATGTAACCCTCATCATAAGCTTCTCTATTTTTTAGAAAGTACGATTAAAAAGAGAGCAAATAGACCATATTATCACCTAGAGATTATACGTACTAAATATATGTATACAGGTTTAGATCCTTATACGTAAAACAGTTGTTGGACACAATTTTTAATTACCTGAACAAGAAGAAAATGATGGAGGAAATAGGGTGTGAATAGGTATAGAAGTTAGACACCTTTCAGCATATTTTGTCTTATAGATGTAGTTTTGGAGCAATGTAAGTATTTTATATAATTTAAAGTAAAATTTAAGAAACAGTCGCTAAAGATCAAGTCAAATGTATAAAGAAAATACATTTCTGGTTGGTAATATTGTGACTCAGAAATTATTACAAGTGACATTAAAATACAATTATTTTACTATATACTTTTAATATACCTTCAAAAGGTAATAAAATTTTGTAAAAATACTTTATAAACTATTTTCAGTAATCATTGTGTTAATGTTGATATTGATATTTTTAGTTAGTCAGCAATAAATTAAATGAGAAATTGCAATAGTATTTGAAAACTGTAAAGAAACAGAATAGAGACAGTAATTTGTGTGTATGTGTGTGTGTGCTGGTCATGGGGCCTGAACTCTGGGCCTGGGCGCTGTCCCTCAGCTTTTCAGCTTGAGGCTAGTGCTCTACCACTTGAGTCACAGTGTCACTTCCATCTTTTTCTGCTTAAGTGGTGCTGAGGAATTGAACCCAGGGCCTCATATATGCAAGGCAAGCACTCTACCACTGAGCCACCTTCCCAGCCTAGAGACAGTAATTTAAAATTCTATAGTCCTAAATTTAAGTTTGACTGTCAATGTTTAGTTGTATATCATGTTCTTTGGGGTAATTTTTTAGACAGCGTCTCCTAATGTAGCCCAGTCTGGCCTCAAACACATATGTCTCTTGCCTCTGCCTTCCAAGTATTGGGATTACCACATCCATCTTATTGTACACTCTGAATTCTATCTCTTAATACAAGTGGTGGATCAAAAGCAGAGTACAGGATGATGTGGAACATCAGGTCATACCAGAAAGCAAAGACTTAACAATATTGGAGTTCTGTCTGAGAAGTCTCAGAATTGGCTTCCAGGACCAGTTTGAACAGGCTCCCACCAGCCAGAGCTAGGACAGTGTGAGGAGTAGTGTGATGAATTCGAGAGAGTCAAGTATGTTTAATGCTAGGAGCTGTGAAGATGTACACAAACAAAAACTCTTTCCCATCACCCTTAGGACCACTAGGGAAATAATTCAGGAAAAAATCAGGTGTCATCTTTCATCTTCCATATGTGAGCATTTCTCAGAGTAATCATATAGTTGTTGAGGGTCAGTTTCTCTTACCGAAGTATTCCTTCTAATAAATAAAGATAAAATGCTACCAACATTCTGTTGAGAGTTCATAACCCACCTCTGACCTTTACATGCAAACAGAAATGAAACTAAATCCTGAATCTTTAGTTCTGATGATGTACAGGAGATGGAAGAGACAAAAGAGTATGCTAAATTAAAACAGTTTATGGCTCATTGCAGAACAAATAAATGGCATTTCAACAAATTGCTAGGAAAGAACATGATAGAAAAATATGTAGATTAAGAATTATGAAGCATCTTAACCATTGTATCTTAACCAGATGCAATATATGAATTTTAATTAGTAAGAATAAAAACATTTGTAGGACATTTGAGGGAATATAAACACTGCTGAGCTCCAGTGGCTCACACCTGTAATCCTAGCTACTCAGGAGGCTGAGGTCTGAGGATATAGGTTTGAAGCCAACCTGGAAGGAAAGTCCATGAGGCTCTCATCTATTAATCACAGAAAAAGCCAGAAGTAAAGCTATGGCTCAAGTGGTAGAGTGCTAGCTTTGAGCAAAAGGAGCTTAGGGACAGGCCCAGGCCCAGAGTTCAAGTTCCTGGACTGGCCAAAAAAAAAAAAAAAAAAATCATGATTTGTGTATTTGTGTGTGTGTGGGGGGGGGAGAGAGAGAGAGAGAGAGCCTTATTGTATCTTTTTTTTTCCTCCTAGGAGGAAGACATATGTTGACATAATTACAGTAAAATGATATAGTATCTGGGATTTGCATCAGATTCTCTAGGGGAGATGAGCATAGTGTTATAGAAGGAGCAAAATCAGTCATGAGCTAAGAATAGTTGAAGATTACTGACAAGGCCTTGAGGCCCTTCATGTTATTCTCTGAACTTTTGTTAAATTCTAAATTTGTCATTATAAAAATTGTATAAGAAGCTAGCCACAGCCGTTTCATAAGAATGACTTAAAAAAACAAGGCAAAAATCCAAGATTGCAATAGACTTATTTTCAAATTTACTGTCACAATATAAAATGCTTTATATTAGTTTTATGTTTGTAGGAAAATTTCAGAGATAGTACAGAGTACCCATAAACTTTTAACCCATTTTTCCCATTATTAATGTCCTGTATTATCATGACACATTTGTCAAAACTAAAGAATTAATGTTGGTATGTTACTATTAATGAGATACCAGATTTTATTTAAGTTTCACCAATTTTTCTATTGTAGTCTTCTTTCTATTGTAGCATCTACTCAGGGTACCACTTTGCATTTAATTGTCATGCTCCCTGGTCTCTTTGGTCTACGTTGATTTCACAGTCTTTCCTTGCTTTTCTTGACCTTGACGGTCTTGTACTCAGCAGATAACAGGATGCCTCCAATTTGCATTTGATGTTTTTCTTAGGATTAGATCAAGTTTATGGATTTTCATAAATACCACAGAGATTAAAGACACATCTCTCCATATCTCATTTGGAGACTCATGTTATCAACAAAGTGTCACCTAACTCTGTGAGCCGTCAACTGTACAATTGAGATAACATTTGCCAGATTTTTTCCACTATAAATTGAGGATTTCTCTCCCTTTTCTTGTTATAGTCTTTGAAGATAGTCACCAATTTTTGGGTCCGTTCATAGGGCCTGAACTCTGGGCCTGGGCACTGTCCCTCAGCTCTTCAGCTCAAGGCTAGCGTTCTACCACTTGAGCCACAGCGACACTTCCGGTTTTTTTCATTTTTGCTTATGTGGTGCTGAGGAATTGAGCCCAGGGCCTCAGGCATGCAAGGCAAGCGCTCTACCACTGAGCCACCTTCCCATCCCGATAGTCACAAATTCTTGATCACATTCAAGTTTGTGGACACTGGAGGGTGCTTAAGCCTTACTTTTGGGGGAGGGGGCTGTGACAGAGTCTCCCCAACCACCCCCAGTTTCAGTGACTCACTAGAATACACAAGACACATCATATGGACATATTCATGGCTAAGTTTTATCCTGGAAGAAGGATTCAGAGCAAAATGAGCAAAGGAAGAGAGGTACATGGAAGAAGTTTGGAGCAAACCAAGTGGGATCTTCCAAGAGGCTCTTCCCAGTAGAATCCCAGAGGAAGTGCACCATACCCCCAGAAACTGATTGTGGTAGACCATATAAAGTGCAATCTACCTGGAAGCCTGAAGCCTGCCCAAGCTTAGGAAGCCAGTGTTTGTATAGGGCTAATAATGTAGGCATTGTCTACATGTACCAGGATTCCATGCTCCCAGAGGAAAGAGATGTTCAGCACTAACCACATTCTTTGTACAAACAGCCTAGGCATAGTGAGCCCCTTATAATTTGTGGAAAGTTCTGTACCAGTGTAGAGAATTGTTTACTGCTCAAGTTTCCAGTCTCCTCTAGGGCCAGCCCTGAACTTTCTAAGCATAGGCTTTCACTGTTCAGTTTTTTTCTGTGTGGAAAGTATCTATAATCTATTTACTTTTGTCATCTACTCTTATTTTGAGAGAAAAGGAATAAAAAATGTAATACATACTAATAGAAGCAAATGGAGTTTGAAATCAGATAAAGTATCTGATTTAATGAAAGGTTGTCTTTTGGCAAAATAGGTAAAAATTTAAGCCTCTGTTCTTTTAATGTTTTATTGCCCATTATAAAACATTGCTGTGAAAATATTAGTCATATTGCAACTCTTGGGAGCATTTCATAATAAAAATAAAAAAAACGCCTCTAGGTTGCAACCTCATTGATTGCCAAATAAGTAGAAGAAAGCTGTGAAAATTTCAGTAATAATAGTAACATAACCAAGATTTGGGTGGGAACCTCAGAAAGTGGTTACTAAGACTGAAGACACAATATGTACTAGTCATTTGCTTTGTTTTAATAGGAAAAACGTAATCTGCGAGAATTGCGGGTTCTTGAAAACCTAAAGAACATGATCCATGAAACAAAAGAACATACTCTTCCCAAATGCAGAGAGACAATGAAGGACAACTTGGAGGAAGTTCTCCAGAGATGTAAGCCAGTGACTTCTTTGATTTTGATTTTAACTTGAAATGAATGCTATACCAGAAACATTTTTTGACTGTTACAGTGGGAAATAGAGAAAATTCCAAATGGGACTATATGGGAGGGAAGCCCAGTCACAGAAAGTGCTTGTCTGCTGGTGGTTTATGTTGCCAATGATGGTAAGAACATTAATCTTCAAAACAAGATATGTGTATCCACAGTTCACAAGACAGTCCTTAGGATGTGAGAAAATGAAACTCTTTACCTTGAAGAAGTTAATCTATAAGAAAGTGTTTGATGAGCAGGAATTAGGACATAAATGAAGCTTCTTTTTTCAAATAAGCTATTAAAGGTCTTAGCTTTTTCCAAAACATAATCTTTTCATAATTAATTATTGCTTTACACCATTAAGCAAAATGTTTTCATGCAAAGAGATAACTGATGAAAAGAATGTTAGTCTTATTTAATATCAAAACATCACAGAGTAAAGAAGCTTTATTTCTGATTTCAAAATTAGAAGTTATCAGAAATTCATGTTATATTGAGTACTCAGTTTGTGCACTGGCAAATAATGATGGATTACTGAAGTGCAGAATGCAGGAGGATGTCAAGAGTGACCTATAGTAGACTGACTAGCAGGAAGGTAGCAGAGGGACATTTGTTAGTGATGATAGTCCTTAAGTTTGTGTGTTAGTCCAGCTTAATGGTCTTTTGTACTCTAATGCTAATAGAGGCTGGAAAAGCTCCAGCTCATATTTGGTTTCTTTGAGTGGAACAGCAAAATATCTAAAATTGACTTGAAGCTTTTGCATTTTATTACAAACATACTCTTTTCTCTAATTCTTCCATATCCTTAACCCTTACAAGCATTTTGGATCCTAAACTAAAAGGAAAACTCTCATCTTTATTCATCAGAATGTTTATGTGTGAAACAAGATGTGCCTGTAACGTCTTTTCCACACGTTAGGTATATAAAAGTAAACAGTGTGGGTCCCTTGTCATGGGATGCCTGGCACTGCCTCAGGGCTTGACCCTCAACAAGGCTATGCAGATGTGTCTCTCAACCTTGGAACAGAGCCATGAACAAAATAAATCTCTTTTCCTTATAATTTATCTGTTGGCTGCAAGATGGGATGTAAGGTTTTTGTTTTAATCTAGGAAAGATCTTCTTATATGGGTTATAAGTGAATGCTGTGTCTCTCAATTGGACAACAGGACTTCTAAGAATTTGAAGGATTTTGATGTATCATGTACTGTTGTCATTTTATCACTAACTGTTTGCAGTTGTACCAAATAACACCAAGCCTTGGGGATCTCATGCATATATGATAACATTGAAAGGTCTAGATATTAAATAGTCTGAATTCACATCCTCTTGAATGGTGGAGTGTATTTGTAAAGCTGTGTCCAGTTGTACAAATAGTAAACGTATTATGAGAAGCAATCAGAAGTCTAGGGGTACTTTGTAGCAGTGCTGTTGGAGAAGGGGCTTAGGTAAGAGGACCCTACGAAGTGACCAAAGAGAACTTGGAATTCAGGTATCCAGGCAGCCACATTCTAGAGCTTGCCCAAACTGGCAAACTTGTCCTGTGATAGCAAAAAAAATGGCATATTTTCTTCCTGCTTTCTGGTTTTTTTTTACTAGTTCAGACTCCAGAAGATCCTGCAGAGAATGCCTCTAGACACTGGATCCACCCTGGACCCAGACCTTAACCCCAAACCATACCCAGAAGAAGTTTCTAACCCTTTACATATAGAGATTGGCAGTGACACCTGGCAGCTCAGATGAAGACAGCAGGGATCCAGGCACTGCTCAGACTCCTCCAAGCCAATCCTAGGTACCAACAGTGGTGGGTGCCCAGTCGGCTGTGCCCATTCCACTGAAAAGAAAACTGTGTTAGGCTGCAGCAGCAGCTGAAAAATCAGCATGTGCTCCAACTGCCATGGATGTCAAGATGTCCACTTTATCTCAGATAGATAGAAGCTCCAGCTGGGCCTGCTGAAGAGCCATCATTGCTGTGTACCACATGGATCAGTCCATAGCAGCTGAGACATGCTCAGCTTCACCAGAGGCATCATCCCACAACATGGGAGAGCAGTTCAGCATATTGTTGTACATATGCCCATGCATATGATAACGAATGAGCTCAGGGCACAGTCAATGATGCTTGATTTGCCTCTGTCCTCACCACTTGAGGACGAACAATTTTCACCTGCAGTGGCAGCTGAAGGGGCACAACACAGGGCAGTTGATCTGTAGCTGGAGGATTTCTTGTTCACGGCATTCAATACAGACTGTCCTGTACTTGTGTCAGAAGATGAATAGCCACAAGAAGATGATCTAGGATCTAGTTCAGGATACCTGACACAGATCTGTTCCACCAGATGCCAAAGCACTTTGGTATCAGGAGGTGTCTCTGATCACTGCTTGTGAAGAAAATCCTCTTCTACCAGTAGCCAATGTTTCAAAGGCATTCCACATTCCAGCTCATCTCAATCTTGAAGTGTTGCCCATGTCATATAGGACAAGTGGACCTCCAATCTGTGACTGTTCTTGCTGCCCTACAAATCTAGCAGGCTCTACAGACTGTCCAATATAGACCCCTCTTTACATGCAAAGGCAAATTAGCTCCAGCAGATATATCCCAGTTTGATTGCAGTTTAAGACTGGGAGCTCAATTTAGGGTGTGAAGGTAGAGACTTCGAAACTCCTGAGCTCCACTGAGCACCAGCTGAAGCTCAAGTACTTAAAGAAGTCCTTTTCCCTCCTTGGAAGTTATCTGCTGTTTTTTTTTCCTGCACGTAATTTTATGATTGATTTTAATAAGTTTACTGTTTATTCAAAAAAGTATGAAATGTATTATAAGCCTGTGAGCGGCTATTTTGACTGTTTTTATTCTCAAGATCCAGTTATATGAACATTAGCTTCTTTAAAAGCAACAAAAAGAATCACTGGATTGGGAATCTAGACTGAAAATACATTTTCTTGACTAGAACAATTAAAACACTAAATAATGAAGTTAGTAGTTTGGATTCTAACATCACTGCAATATCTGGTTCTTATTGTCATCTGTAGAAAAAAGAATGTAGGAAAAGACAATGCTGTTTGGAGTGGTTTTCCTTGTTGAATAGGAAAAGCTTCAGTACAACTCCAACATGAGGATTTTCTTGTCTGTTTTGTTGAGCATCACTGTCTGCAAAATTCAGAGTGCTTAAAAACTGACCTTGGTCAGCTAGCATTTCTAGCAAGTTATTTTTGTTTAAAACCATGTTTTAGCCACGTGTTAACTGATATGTTAACTCATTCTATTGAATGATCAGGTAGTTGTGTCAAATTATTCATGGGCTATTCATGGACTATTTTCTCATCAGAGCACATCATAAGCCTAGTGAGGAATTTTGTTTTGTGCCTATCAGTAGAACAATTACACATACACACACATACACACACATATATGTATATGCATGCTGTGCTTCTGCAGATGTGAATCTTACTCCACTGGTCCAACTTTGTGCACCACTGAACTATACCCCCCGCCAAGGAATTTTAATGTGTATATATTGGTATTGGGGAAGGGCCCTGTGTTCTTGCTTGGCTTTTTTGCTCATGACTGATACTTTATCACTTTTTAGTCACAGCCAAGCCATTTTTAACAGAAAGAAAACAAAAAAAATCACACTAAATTATTACCTAAAAGTAATCATTGCTTCGGTGAACTTCATTCTGAACATCTCTACATATATCCAAATAGAAGAATAAGCAGAATAGACTATAGAGGTAGCTGGCTGATTGGGTAGAGGGGAGATGTTATTTTATGTATCTGAAGTTTACACATAGATGTGCAGAAAGTAAGACAGTTTTAGCTGTGTGTATTACTAGAATGTGCATGTGCCTGTGTGACACAACAACTGTGGGGTGCTGAGTTCCTGGAGTAAGGTTTTGCTTAAGAGAAAACCATCTGACAGATTCTCGACTTTCTTGAAAGTCCATATAGGCCGCTGAAAGCCTAAGACAGTAGGCCATCACTTTATGGCCATTGCTGCATGCCACGCTAGCCAGATGGCCAGATCGCAGAAGAAGGCCTCTTCCTCAGGGAGTCACTCAGAAAGGAAGGGGCTTGCTTTCTGTAGTCAAGTGATTGTTTTAGATTTTAGAGAAGCAAATTTTATTAGTTTACAAATTCAGAAAGTATTATATGGCTGAGAGGTTAAAATGCAAATTACTTCACAGGGTCTGAAATTCCAAAAAAAAAATGGATATTCTGTCCAAACATAGTATATAATCCTGTGGAACAAAGTTCTAGCTGAATTCTTAAAGGTTGGAAGAATTGACTGAATAACCCAGTCCTATAGCTCTTTCTTTACATTAAGCTCAGGATGATCTGAAAATGTTGAAGCAAAATTAGGTTTTAGTTACATTTACGAAGTCAGTAAGAAAAGAAAAAACACAAGCAGGAAATGATAGAACCAGCACTTGGGAAGAATGATGTAATACTAACATGCCAGAAAGCAAGTAGAGCTAATCAACTCCTACTTTGTTTTCACTTAGAAAAAATAAAGACCAGGAACCTAATTTTCAGTCCTTAAATATTATCCTTGATACAACTAAAATTAATGATTACTGATAACCATTAACACAGCTTTTTGAAAACAAAATCCTCCTCTTCCCAGAAGCAGAGGCTTAACATTTCTGACAGAGAAATCACATTCTCTGCCCTGCTGTGGCAATCTGACCTTGTTGGGGCTGCCCTGGATTGGAGTGGAAGATAGAACTGTAAAACAATTGGTGAACCTCCAGTTTAAGCAAATGCAAGTGCATGATGGGGTACAGGTGCACACACCACTAATGAAGGAATGTCATCTTTTAGGGAAGGCTCTCCAAAGGCAGTAAACTTGAGCCGAGCTTTTGGAGGAGGGAAAGCTTTTGAAGGCACTCTCAGGCTAATACAGCGCATAGACCAATAGTAGTGTCATGCCTTAACAGCGTGTGTAAAGAATGCCTGAAAGTGGCTTTTATTTATTATCCCATTAAATTATTCCATCTTGTTCTGGAGTCCCATTAGTTTTTATGTTCATTTTAGGAATGAGGAACTGAGGTGCTGTGGGCCCAAGAGCAGCCATATGAACAGTGCCTAGGAATGACTCTGAGAGAGGACATCCCCAGAGCAGTCACCCTAGGGGGCTCAAGCTTAGGTTCACTGAGGCTGACTCTTAGGACTGCACGTCCTTACTTGGTTGGAGTGACTGAAATTAATGTGTTAAATGAAAATACTTGAGAACTAAAGAATTAAAAATATTTTTATGAGATAATAAAAGTAGGAAAATAATTGAGCCAAGTGTTTATAAAGTCAAGAAGCATCTGGTTTGAAATGCTGTTTCCTGTACTTATTTTGCCATCTTGAGTGACATACCTCTCTGGAATTCAGTTTTGTTTTTTTTTTTATTATTGTGAAAATACTGTACAGAGGAGTTACAATTACATGGGCAAGATAATGAGTACATTTCTTATCAAGCATTGTAGCCTCCTCCTTTGTTTCCCCTTCCCATCCCTTCCAATCCTCCTCCCCCCCCCCCCAAACTCCCCCCCCACGAAAGTTGTAAAGTTCGTTTTTGACATAACGACTTGTACATCTCATTATTGCAATGGGTCCACCTGTATCCCTATTTAAACGATTTGTTTTTCCCTTCCCCTTCACAAATTATACTGACATCAAATACAGTGAAAGCAGGGGTTATATTATCTTATAAATGTGTTAGAAACAATCGCATGAAAGAAAAAAGCATTTGAATACATATGTTAGGGTTCATTTCCCTAACGTCACCTTATCTGACCTTTTCTGCTTGACTCAGACATATGCTAGATATTGCAAATAAGAGAAACCATGGGACCTATGTTTCTTTGGGCCTGGCTTTCTTCACTTAATATAATTTTTTCCAAGTCTTTCCATTTCCTAACAAATGGGGCAATGTCATTCTTTCTGATGGAGGCATAGAATTCCATTTTCTTGATCCATTCATCTACTGAGGGGCATCTGGGTTGGTTCCATAACTTAGCTATGGTAAATAATGCTGCAATAAACATAGTTGTGCTGGCAGCTTTAGTATGGTCTTGTTTGTGATCATTTGGGTAAATGCCCAAAAGTGAGATTGCTGGGTCATAGAGGAGCTCTATGTGGAGTCTTTTGAGGAACCTCCATACTACTTTCCAAAGTGATTGAACACGTTTACACTCCCACCAACAATGCAGTAAGGTTCCCTTCTGTCCACATCCCCTCCAGCATCTGTTGTTCTTAGAGTTCTTGATTATAGCCATTCTGACTGGGGTGAGGTGGTATCTCAATGTTGTTTTGATTTGCATTTCTTTTATGGCTAGGGAGGTTGAACATTTCTGCATGTGTCTATTGGCCATCCTTCTTTCCTCTGCAGAGAAGTTTCTCTTTAAGTCTTTAGCCCACTTATTTATTGGGCAGTTGTTTCTTTGAGAATTTGTTGTTGGGGGATTTAATTTTTTGAGTTCCAGGTATATTTTAGATATGAGACCCTTGTCTGTTGTATGGCTAGTGAAGGTCTTCCCAATCTGTGGGCTTTCTGTTGATCTTGCTAGCTATGTCTTTTGACATGCAGAAGTTCTGCAATTTCATGCAATCCCATTTGTCCAACCTTTCTTTTATTTGTTGTGTTTCTAGGTCTCTATTAAGAAAATTTCAGCCTGTGCCAAGGAGACCTAGGGTTTCTCCTATTCCATCCTGTAATGTTTTCAGAGTGTCTGCTTTGACTCTGAGGTCTTTGATCCATTTGGAGTTGATTCTGGTACAGGGTAATATATAAGGATCTAGCTTTAGTTTTCTACAAGTGCTTAACCAATTTTTCCAGCACCATTTACTGAAGAGGCTGTCTTCCATTCAATTTTTTTTAGCTCCCTTATCGAAGATTAGATGGCTATAGGTCTGTGGGTTCATTTCTGGATTTTCAATTCTATTCCATTGGTCCTGAGGTCTGTTCTTGTGCCAGTACTAAGCAGTTTTGATGACTATGGCTTTGTAGTAGAGTTTGAAATTTGGTATTAATATTCCTCCAGCACTGTTCTTTCTGTTAAGGATCATTTTTGCTATTTGGGGTCTTTTATTGTTCCATATGAATTTTTGGATTGCCTCTTCTATTTCCTTGAAGAATGTGGTTGGAATATTGATAGGTATTGCATTGAATTTGTAGATACTCTTGGGAAGTATTGCCATTTTCATGATGTTGATCCAATCCAGGAGCATGGGAGGTTTTTCCACTTTCTAAGTTCTGTTTTGATTTCCTTTTACAGGTTTTTAAAGTTTTCATCATAGAGGTCCTTCACTTCTTTGGTTAATTCCTAGGTATTTTATTTTTTGTATGTGGGGCTATTACGAATGGAGTTGCTTTCCTGATTTCAGCCACGCTTTTGTCATTGTTGGTTTTTGAGGGTTAATTTTATACCCTGCTACTTTGCCAAAGTTTTTTTGTGTTTTTTTTTGTTTGTTTGTTTTGGTCAGGGGTTCGGTCATGGGGCCTGAACTCTGGGCCTGGGTGCTGTCCCTCAGCTCTTCAGCTCAAGGGAAGCGCTCTACCACTTGAGCCACAGCGCCACTTCTGGCTTTTTTTCTTTTTGCTTATGTGGTGCTGAGGAATGGAACCCAGGGCCTCATGCATGCAAGGCAAGTGCTCTACCACTGAACCACCTTCCCAGCCCCTTTGCCAAAGTTTTGAACCAGCTTGAGTAATTTGGGAGTGGAGTCTGTGGCATTCTTTAAATACAAGATTATGTCATCTGCAAAGAGGGAGCGTTTTACTTCTTCTTTCCCTATTTGTATCTCTTCTATGTTTTCATCTTGTCTTATTGCTGTAGCTAGGCATTCTAATACTAAATTGAAGAGAAGTGGAGAGAGTGGACATCCTTGTCTTGTTCCTGAGATAAGAGGAAATAACTTTAGTTTTTCACCATTAAGTATAATGCTGGCTGTAGGTTTGTCATATACAGCCCTTTATTGTATGGAGGAATGTTCCCTGGATTCCTAGTTTTTCCAGAGTCTTCATCATAAAGGGGTGTTGGATGTTGTCAAATGATTTTTCTGCATCTGTTGAGATATCCATGTGGTTCTTATCTTTGGTCTTGTTGATGTGATGAATTATATTAATTGATTTGCGTATATTGAACCAGCTTTGCATCCCTAAAATGAATCTTGTTTGATTGTGGTGTATGATTTTTTTGGATGACTTATACATAATTTTTAGTATGCCTGAATTTTGCCTCGTCTCATGCCCCATCACATGAAGTCTGGTGTGGAATTTTCTGCTGTATCACCATGTCAGTATTCAGAAGGTTTGGATTTAGGAGTATTTGGGATTTTGCTATTTAAACGAAGGATGCTCAACCTGTATGAGCAGTTTTGATTCTTAAAAAGTGGAAATGCCCAAATGACAATGACCCAGAGAAAGTTGAATCTTACAGCAGTAGCTAGAACAATTCAGGGGAGACAAGAGAACAGAGGCCAGGAGATGTGTAGAAAGCTGTTGAAGTGTCTTGCTGGCAAATACTACCTGTAGAGCTAGAGCAGTGTGAATGCACAAAGGGAAGGGAGGGCATGAACCCAAGAAACTTGTGAAGATATGATTAACCATATATGTTGTCTGTTTAGAGAATTGTGAGTTCTTGACAACTTGTCATTGAAGTTAGTACACAAATGTCTTATGGCCTGCAACTCAAAGCTCCAAAACAATGGCTGTTCAGTTTTCCTGAATCTGTATTGGCAAAACTTTTTCCCACTGCACCAGCCATCAAAACATCAGGGTTTTTTTTTGGGGGGGGGAGAGGTTGCAGTGTTTAGGGACTAAAAAACTCTAATTAAGTCTCCTTGAAAAGGGCTGCTGATTGAAAACTGTTGTCTGTTTTATTTCAGTGCAAGCTGCTAATCAAGCTGTGTGTAGACTCCAGCAGAGGGAGCAGGAACGGAAAAAGGTGAGGAAGGTAGTTGGTTGAGGGCAGGTAACTCCTGGCACTTACCATCATACAGCATCATTGCTTTGGATAAGAACATTTTCTAAATTTATTTCTTTTTTCTTTTCTTTTTCTTTTCTTTTTGTCAGTAGTGGGGCTTGAACTCTGGGCCTGGTCACTGTCCCTCAGCTTAAGGCTAGCGCTCTACCCCTTGAACCACAGCGCCACTTCTGGTTTCCTGGTGATTTATTAGAGATAAAAGTCTCACAGACTTTCCTGCCCCAGCTCGCTTTTAACTGTGATCCTCAGCTCTTAGTCTCCTGAGTAGCTAGGATTACAGATGTGAGCCCAGCATTCTAAATTTATTTTCTTTTACGCAGTACTTTTAAAAGATATTAAAATGGCAATTTCATCACCATCAGTATTTCTATAATTCAAGTTTCAGACCTCTTTTTTTCCTTTTCAACATTTCCATCTTTTCCCTGAAAGTGGTATTTGTCTCATAGAAAGGAGAAAAATGTAAGACCCACCAGACTGGAATATGAATCTTTCCTTTGAGCCTGAAGCATAGACTCTATTATGTATATTTCTTCTAGAAAAGGAAGCATTCATGACTGTGGATGGGTTATTTAATGAATACTCATAGGAGTATATGAATCACTTGCTGGGCAGTGCTTTGCTTATTTGAATTATATCTTAACTAAATTCAGATGTGGAAAAGTAGTGTAAGAATTTAAGTTCCAGTGATGATAATTTGATGTTTTCACTTGCTGTTTTCAAAGTGTTTTTGTTATTTATTCATTAATCTAGAGCAGAAAAGATATATCTTTTACTAATAGCAAATGTTATACTAAGTCATTTTGGAAATATTCCAAAACATTTGCTGATAAACATACACACAAAAAGGAAGTGTGTTATAGTTAATTCAGACTATCACTGTATAAATATATAATAGAGTGAACCTTTGCAGAATTTTAATTTCTATATCCTTCACTCAATTGTAGATGTTGATATAAAGTGTGAAAATTCAACAATTTGGTTATTTAAGCATTACTAAAAAGACCCTGGCCATTTAGATGGACAGATGGGAAGGCTGGAAGATTGCAGCAGGCAGGCGGGGTCAGGGATCAGGGCCCTGCTAGGCACATGGATGGAATAGCAAGGCTGACTACTCCAGGGATGCATCTGGTTTAATGTCAGCACCATTACTGTGCACAGAGAGAACTGCAAAGGAACGCACAGGGCTTGAGCAGCCCTACCAGGCCGGAAAGCGTATAATTCCTAACTTTATATTTTGGTAGGTGCCAACTGGTATGAGAACTTTAATTTGTTAACTTAAAGACAGTTCCTACATTTCCAGAGATAACAGTTTAGGAGTCCCAAACCCTAATACTAATGAAGTGTAGAATATAGGAGAAGGTTAAGGTTATGTGAGAAAGACTTGGTGCAGTCTTAGCAAGAGGAGTCACTTATTAGGAAAATTGTGGCTTTGAAACCTGAGTTGTTTGGAAACAATAGTTCAATTGCTGGAAGATAGGAAGAAAGATTCTACAAGGTAAAATATAGTTCAAGGGGTAAAAGGTGAGCAAAATCTGCATTCTGATGAAGCTGGGGTATGGATATTTTGATATTTCTGGGCATAATTGTGGAGGCTGCGGAATATTAAATTAATTTGTTACTGGGGATATCAGAAACATTTCTGACTGTGAAAAGCAGAATAATACAGGATATCTCAAAGTAAAAAGAAAAAATACATACCATACCCATAATTTGGTAATCACAGAAGAGAGAAGATTGGAATGCAAGACTGCCTGTGCCAAAGTCCTAGATCCCATCTGAAAAACTAAAAATAAAAGGAAAAGGACTAAAATGTGGCTCAAGTGGTAGAGTGCTTGCCTGGACGTGAAGCCCTGGGTTCAATTCCCCATACCACCGGAAGAAAAAAAAAGAATGTCAGGTGGAATACTGGCTGTACATACTAACATCCGGAAATCTCTTGGCTTTCAAAATACACATAAAAAGTATTCTGCATTTCTGTTGCCTACCTGGCATGATGCTGTATGATTTAGGCAGACTCAGTGAGTGGGCACTCACATGTTAACTTGTCTAAACTTCAGAAAGCAGTTAGAGTTTTGGTAAATGTAGTTATTGTCATTTTTGGGCAGAATGAACCTAAAATTATTACATTACAGTATGGATAGTTCTTCTTGTCATGTTGACTATGTTCACAATACCTCTGGTGCAATACCTCTGTCTACAGTAGGGAAGATAGCCAGCTTGGGTAAAATCACCTGGTGGTTTCTTCTGTTTCTGGTGGTTACTTGCATTTACTGGCAAACTGTACTTGTCTTTAGACAAGTCCCTGGGCTTTAAGCTCCTCCTATACAATATAAGTACCTGCTATACTCACCTCATAGATAGGTGGAGTAAACTGTCCTACACTTTATACAAAAAATCTTTGTAAATGTCAGGCAGCATTTGTTCGTTACTAGCTCACTACCTTTGTGTATGCCAGAATGCTGCTCTAGGCTGAGAGTTGGCACTTGGGAACCCTACCCAGTTTGTGACTTTTCATTTCAAAACATGCTGTCCTATGGTGTAGCAGTACATAACCTGTAGTCCCAGGACTTGGGATGCTGAGATAGAAGAATTACTTGAGCCCAGAAATTCAAGACCTTCCTAGGCAATTTATCAAGACTCTGTCTCCAAAAAAACAAAACAAGCCAGGAACCGGCAGCCCACATCTGTAATCCTAGCTACTCAGGAGGCTGAGATCTGAGGATCATGATTAGAAGCCAGCCTTTGTGAGACTCTTATCTCCAATAAACTACTGAGAAGAAGCTGGAAGTGGCACTGTGGCTCAAGTGGTAGAGTGCTAGTCTTGAGCACAAAGAGGCTCAAGGTCAGTGCCCAGGCCCTGAGTTGAAGCCCCATGACCAGCAAAAACAAAAAAACAACAAACAAAACCCTATCAAGAAGAACATTTTAGTTTGTTGTTGGCAGTATTAACTAAGGGTTGGTTGAATTCAGAACTTTGCACTTGTTAAACAGAAGCTCTACCCTCACCCCTTTGTCCAGTTTTAGTTATTTTTCAGCTAACACCTTTGATTTTTGCCTGGAGCCAGCCATCATTCTCTCACCTATAGCTCCAACATTGCTAGGAGTATGATTATGGGGCATCATGCCCAACGTATTTCTTTTACTAGGGTTGGCCTCTATCACAATCTTCTGATCTCTGTCTCCTGAGTAATTAAGGTTACAGGCATGGACCATTGCTCCTGGCTCTTTTGGTGGAATATTAAAAGTATATTGCAATATACTGAAATATTGTTTCACTGAGAATTTAATACAGTCTGTTAAACCTACACTTGTAAGAAGCTACTCTGATTTTCTTTTCCTTTTTTTTGTGTGCCAGTTCTGGAGCTTGAACTCAAGGCCTATGTACTTGCTTGGCTTTTTCACTCAAGGCTGGCACTCTACCACTCAAGCCATACCTCCATTTTGATGGTTAAAAAAATTGTAGATAAGAGCCTTACAGACTTTTCTGCCTGGGCTGGCTTTGAACCTTGATTCTTGGATCTCAGTCTCCTCAGTAGCTAGGATTACAGGTGTGAGCCACAAGTACCAGGCTTCACTTAAAAAAAATATTATTATTAAGGTGTTATACACAGGGGCTACCATTTCATATGTCAGGTAATGAGTGCATCTTTTTTTAGACAATGTCACCTCTTCCTTTACTTTCCCCCAGTTTCACCTTCCCATCCCTGCCACAAGTTACATAGGTTATTTTTTACATTGTGTATATTAAATAGCATAATGGCATTTGTTCACCCTTCTTCCCTCCTTAGGGTTTCAACTAAGGGCCTGTGGTTGCTAGCACTCTCTGATTTGAGACATGTCCTATGCCTTGGTTTTCTCTTCTTAAGCAGTTTAATAAAATTAGCCTTCTTAAAGTCATTTAAGGGAAACATTTTCACAGCCCAGCAAATAGTAGTGATTCTTAAGGTGTTTTTTTGTTTGTTTTCTCTTTTAGTGCTAATCTAATTAGCAGAAGATTTGAAGTATGGGTCTTTAAGGATTTTTTAAAAAAATTTTACTGCTAAAGCTAGCTTTTTCTGAAATTTTGATGTGACAGTGGTTTTAAGACTTCATGATAAAATTGAATTTTTCATTAGCAAATTTGTTCAAAGCAGAAATGACCTCTGTTTGCATTTTACTACCTAATGTTAATTGTTGGTTTTGGTTATCCTGCTGGCACCTTGTGTATATTTGAAAGGCTTTCAGAACAAAGAAAGATGGGAGTAGCATTGGAATAAAATAGACTATTGCCATTAATCATGAATTCTTTTATGTCAAGACAATTTGTGGAATTCTGTGGGAAGTAAATTGATAAGCATCATTCATCCAAATCACATTTCCCACAATTGATCTGAAAGTACATTCAAAAGAACAATAAATGCACATTCCCCAGTTACTTGGCATGTCTTAAGAATTACCACTAAGGCAAAGTTGTGTGTTGGGTGCTGGCAGGCAGTAAGAGTCATGAAATGAATCACTTGATTTTAAAAGTACTCCGTCAAGAGACATGCAAGCTTCAGCTTTTGAAGCACACTGGTGACAACACTGAAGTAAATGTGGAAGCTTTTATTTCATTGTGCTCACAGCTAGGATGCTCCTTTATGAGCTTCTTGTGAGAGCAGAGTGATCATGCAAAACTGTGATCTTGATAGGGTTGGAAAATAAATACTGTTGCCCTTTTTTTGGTGGGGGGTGCTAAGGACTGAACTCAAGACTTTGCACTTGATAGGCAAGCACTCTTCCACTGAACTAAATTCCTCACTCCAAGCTGCTTTTCTTTTATATTTTCTAAATTTTTAGATTGGGAGATACTAGGACTTGAACTCAGGGTTTTGCTCCCTGCCTGACATTGTAAGAGAATGTTAGAGTGCAAGGTATGGTATTAATATACACAGTCAGGAGCTCTTACATACTCATCAGTCAATTATCAGATTTCATCACATTTGTTTACTTTTCCCATAGTAGATCTAGACACTGTATCATGTCTATCTTCCCTAATTCAGTAGCCATGTTGAAAAAGTACATAGACTAGTAATAACAACTGTGATTCAAGGAACAACAAGATATAAATATCAGTAATTACTGATTCTGTCTCTTTGTATTTCTGATTGTAATAAACATCAAATTATTTAATAGTGACTATACTGGTATTTTTTTTGGTTCTGTACTACAATTGAGCTCTGAGCTATGCCTCAGACGCTCTTTGCTTTTAGGTTATTTTAGAATCTCACTTTTTGCCAAGACCAATCTAGAACCATTCCTTCTACCCATTCCTTCTGCATAACTGGGGTTGTAGATGTGAACCGTCACACCTGGTTTGTATGTTGAGATGAGAATCTTGCTAACTTGTAACGATGGCTGATGAGCCATGATCTTACTGATCTCTGCCTCCTGAGTAACTGGGAGTATAGGTGTGAAACAATGAGAGTGGCTTGACTTCTTACCCAAGAAGTTTTTACTATGCCTGCATAAGGCACATGTAAAATTAATAGCATATGTAACGTGTTCCTGGAGAATTTTTTGTCTGTCTATTTGAGGTCTCACCGAAAATTCCAGTCTGACCTCAGTGTGTACCACCACACCGGGCTCCCAAAAGACCTTTTAAGACTTAGCTAGATAATTCAGAATTTTCCCCTAAATTTGGATTTCTTCATCTTGGCACTGCTGATATTTTGGAGCAGAGACAGAACTCTTTGTTCTGGGGCCATCTTGGCTATTATAATTTAACAGGATCTTCAGCCTCTACTTCTTAGTTACCACTTGCACCTCCTCTGACTTGGGTTATGGTGACCGAAAGTCACTCAAGGAAGAACTTCACCCTTTGTGTCACTTATTTAAGCTAATACATGCAAAATACTTCTATTCTACGACCTAGAGTTTACTTATAGAACTAGTTCTAGATGTAAATTAGCTGGTGTCAACTTCAGTTTCTGTCTTATGAAACATATAAGCTGGCATGTTATTTTGCTTTCTCTGTTATTAATTTGCACATTTACACATCAATACAGCTAATGACTTTTACTAGACACTTGTAAATCATTGATAAACTTTCAAAACAGGTACAATTGTATCCATTAAATACTAACTCCTCATCTTCCCCTACTCTCATCCTTGTAGCTGCGTTCTACTTCCTATCTATATGAATTGGCTACTCTAGAAACATCAAAATGGTATCTTTAAAATTTGTACAGTTTGTGTGTGTGTGTGTGTGTGTATTTGACTGGCTGATTTCTTTGGTGTAATGCAGCCTTTCCTTTGCTATTTAAGGCTGATTATTGCATTGTATATGTATGCTATAGTCTGTACACATACTCATTTATCTGTGGACACTGGGATTGGGTTGTCTCTACCTTTCAGCTATTACAAAGCGTATTGCTGTGAGTTTGGCTGTATATATATCTGTTCACATCCTTACTTTAGTTCTTCTGCATATATATCAGAGTATTACATATAGCTAGGATTTCTATAAAACTCAAGTTTTTATCTTTTTAAAATAACTGCTTATGTTATAAAAAGTTAACCTTTAAAAACATATTCCATGTTCTTACATGTCTCTGAGCTTACGAAATGTTACAGGTTAATTTTCTGTATGAATTATTGAAAATTCCAAATCTTACTTCTTGGTGAATGTTACACATTATTGTACAGCCACTATGCCTTCTTTTTCTTTATGAATGCCTAGCTATTACCTATAAAGGTGGAGACAAAGGGAAGACAAAGTAGACCTTGAAAAGCTTCTTAATCAGAAAGCAAGATAAGATTTTCATTTTTCTTGGGGAATTGTCAGCCTTAGCTACTATCACTTAAAAATTTGGAGGCCAAGAAAATTTTGAGCCTGTGTGAAATACTATGTGAATATGCCAACATTAGCCATAATATTCTGCAACTATAAAATACAAATAGAAAGAATAATAAAATAAAAAAATACAAATAGTAGCATCTTAAGTGAAGTCTTTTTGTAATAGCCAAATGGTTAGCAGTAGATAAATCAAGGAAAAATATGAGTTGAATGTAAATGTGGGTGGAAAAAGACTTATTATTTTTATTTGAATTATCTGTATTGTTTGAACTATAGGACTGTTGTTGCTGAACACAGATGGCTGATGCCTGCAGCCAGCCCTGGCAAGAAAGTCTGTGAGAGTCTTATCTCCAATTAACAACAAAAAAAGTTGAAAGTGGAGCTGTGATTCAAGTGGTAGAACACTAGCCTTGAGCAAAAAATGTTCAGGGACAGTGCCTAGGCCCTGAGTTTAAGCCCTATCACCAGCAGATAAACAGACACACACATATACATATGAACTATTACTACAGTTAACTGACAGGGGAGTGATAAAAAGGGATCAGTTTTCTAGATGCTTTACTTGTGATATCAATAATAATAATAACCTTTTATTAAGTGCCTCCTAACTGAGCTAGGAACCTAGCATGCATTGTCTCCAGTCTTCATAAATATTTATGAATGTAAAATATCGGCCCCCTGTTTTTGCAGGTACCAGGGCTTGAACTCAGAGCTTCACACTTGCTCAGCAGACTTGCTCAGGTACCACTCTACCACTTTGGTCATACTTCCAACAAAAGCAGGACTGATTTTGGTTATATGGAGATGGAGTTTCATAGGCTTTCCTGCTCAGGCTGGCTTTGAACTAGATCCCAGCTTCCTAAATGATTGAAGTCATGAGCCACCTAGGCCTGGCTTATTTTCCTCCTTTTTTAAAAATTGGTGCCAGTCCTAGGGCTAATTCATGGCCTGGCATCTGTCCCGGAGCTTTTTTGTTCTAGGCTAACACTCTACCACTTAAGCCACACCTCTACTTCCTGCTTCTTGTAGTTAATCAGAGATAAGAGTCTCATGACTTTTCTGCCTGAACTGGCTTCAAATCTCGATTCGTTTAAGGATACAGGTGGACCCGTTGCAACAATGTTCTTAGAAGTACAAGTTGTCATGTCGAAAATGAACTTTACAACTTTGGTGGGGTGGGGGGATTGGGTGAGGAGGCGGGGCGGGGGGGGGGAGGCTGGGAAGCGATGTGAAGGGTAAACAAAGGAGGAGGCTGCAATGCTTGATAAGAAATGTACTCATTATCCTGCCCATGTAATTGTAACCCCTCTTACAGTATGTTCACAAAAAAAAATTTAAAAAAAAATTAAGAAAACTCGATTCTTAGATGTTAGCCTTCTGAGTAGTTAGGATCACAGTCACCTAGTTATTTTCCTCTCTTTTAACTAAAGAAACTTTAATTTGATCAGTGTTGTACAAATGGTAATGAGTGAGCCAGAATTTGGGACAAGGTTTATATGACTCTCAAGTCTTTATTTTTAATTCATTGAGCTACACTGGGTAAAATAGGAAGGAGAACCCAAGTCTTGTGAACCTAATTGAAAGGTCAGCTAAAGCTGGGTTGAGTGGTGCATGCTTGTCATCCCAACTACTTGGGAGGTCTCTGCTTTCCCAGACAGGAGGATCACTGTCCATGACCATGTTGAAATTTGCACGAGACCCTATCTAAATAAAAAAGGAACTAAAAGCAAAAGAACTGGAGCTGTTACCCAAGTTGTAGGATTCTTGTTATAGGGCCTGATCAGTTAAAAAACACGAACAACTATATCAATGGTTATTTTTCCTTAAAAAGTTTAAAATCTAAGCCTGTGTTATCTAATTAAAATTAAAGCAAGGCATCATTTTGTTTGTTTGTTTGTTTGGGTCCGGTCGTGGGGCCTGAACTCTGGGCCTGGGTGCTGTCCCTCAGCTCTTCAGCTCAAGGCTAGCGTTCTACCACTTGAGCCACAGCACCACTTCCGGCTTTTTTCTTTTTGCTTATGTGGTGCTGAGGAATGGAACCCAGGGCCTCAGGCATGCAAGGCAAGCGCTCTACCATTGAGCCACCTTCCCAACCCCCAAGGTATCATTTTGATGAAGTACATTTGTATTTTCTTGTCTTTCTAATGACCAAGGCTCTTCTCTTAGACTATGATTTGAAAAGATTCTGTCAGAAGAATTTAATAAACATGTTTTATTCACTTTGAGAGTTATAAGCCATAAGGCTAAAGAATAATAAGTTGAAGTCTGTGTAAACCATTTTCCACTTTTATTGGCTGAGCCTCCCCTTTCCTGGCACCCCCTTCCCATCGCTGATATCTGTTCAGCCCCCAGTTTTTGTGGGACATATTTTAGGAGAAAGTTTGACTAAACTCAAACTTCAGTGTGTCCTGGTGCTTGAGGCCAGCGTGGTAGAACAGCTCTGCCAAAGCTGTTTGCCTTGTGAAAGGAACAGTTAGTGGCCTGGGTATGAGTTCTCCTGGAAGTGCCTGCCGTGTACTCCTTGATAGAAAGACAAAAGTGTAGTTAGGTGTTAGAAAGACCCAAGTTTGAATTGAGCCCCGCTATCGAATGAATGCCAATGGAGCAGTAGAGAATCGTCCTTCAGCCTTAGTTATGTCTGTGAAATGAGAGAGCAGTCTAACCTTGTAAGGGAATTTCCTAGAGGTGGATCATGTGTATCAGCATCTAGCAGCAGTTGCATCCTGTAGGTACTAAGAACATATTGGATGGTCATCACAAGCCAAGTGAGAGAACTCAGCAAGGAACACTTTATGAACTGGCTGCTTGAAGACAAGCAGGAGAGTTACAAGTTTGGAGCCTGATTGTATCTCAAAAAAAAAAAAACAGAAAAAAAAAAGCTGTAATGCAATTTGTGTGTGTGTGTGTGTGTGTGTGTGTGCACGTGCACGCGCGTGTGTGTGCATGTGTGGGCTGGTTCTGGGGCTTGAACTCAAGGCCCAGGTGCTGTCCCTGAGCTTTTTTTGTTTAAGGCTATACTCTACCACTTGAGCCACAGCTCTACTTCCAGGTTTTTGGTGGTTAATTGGAGATAAGAGTCCGACAGTTTCCTTCCTTGGCTGGATTCAAACTATAATCTTCAGATCCCACTCCTGAGTAGCTAGGATTACAGGTAGGAGCCTCTGGCTCCCTGCTATAAACAATTTTATTACTGTGACTTAATGAATAATTGCTAAAGAACAAAATATTGAGAATAAAGTTATATGATTGTGTCTTCTGCTCATAGAAATGATTGCCTGGAAGATGTGACTTTCACATTTTCTTTTCTCAGATGTATCATGACCATTTAATAAGTAGTGAGAAACAGCATCTACTCCAATGGGAGGATTTCATGAAAGAACAACCTTACAGACAGACCCAGGTGGACGAAGAGCACAGAAGAGCCATGGAGAGGCTTAAAGAGCAATATGCCGAGATGGAGAAGGACCTTACAAAGTTTTCCACCTTTTAAGAACTTGAACAACAGCAAGACAAACAAATGAGAAGACATTGACTTTCCCTCAAATACACAACCAGCTGTCTACCCTTTGCTTCACGCTTAGCAATACATTCAGGGACACACTGCTGTAGAGAGCCCAATCAGATGTCCTGTTTTAAGTGCCTATCTATGATCATTAAAAAGAGGAGGGAAAATAGGATAGATTCACTCTGTGGTAATCAGAATTGGTCTTTTCCAATGATTAGTTGAGAGAACTGCAAGTATAGACTTCTTAGAGAATCCATTGTCACACAGGATTACAGGGTTCATATGAATTTGTGGCTTAAAAAGCTGGTATGAATTACATGCTGGTGGCTCAGGCCTGTCATCCTAGCTGCTCAAGAGGTTGAAATCTGAAACCCAAGGTTCAGAGCCAGATGGCACAGACAAGTCTTTGGGACTCTTACCTCCAAATAACTAGCAAAAAGCCAGAAGTGGACCATGGCTCAAGTGGTAGATGGCCAGCTGTGAGCGAAAATGTCATGAGAATGCAAGGCACTGAGTTCAGGCCCAAGCACCAACACATACACAAAAGGAGTTATGGGAAGGGCAAAAAAATGAGGTATGGTAGCTACTGCCTCCGTTGCTATGAGAGATAAGAATGCTTAAAAGTATTAGCTCATGAGTAATGTGAACAAAACAAGAGCAAAAACAAGTTGGCCTTGGAGCAAGAACAAATAAAAAAGAGTCCAAATATTGTCCCTCCCATGGCAAAGGTGTGATGGTCTTTGAACTACCTATTGGGGAAGCTTGCAGATTTTCCAGTGCAGCACAGTGCTGGTGTTTCATTGAACAAGACATTTGTGTTCTGTGGCCTTCTCACCCTTAATATTTTCATCTTACAAAACACAGGAGGAAATGCTTACCAAAAATATTTTTTACTTGTAGCCTTTCCAAGAACCATAGTCTTGCCCATAGTATTTACCTCATTTTTGTGTCTGTTTTGCTGTGGGTAAGCTTCATAAGGCAAAAAATGTCTCTACGTATTTCAGCTGTTTAATGAGTAATCAGCAAAATCTGCCAAGTCGTCTCTTGGGAACCATATAAAGATTCTGGCTGTGAATGAACCAGAAGTGTTTGCCCACATGGCAAATGATCCGTGTTAAATGTAAATCCTTTTTAGTGTTAATGTCTGTTCTCATAAGCAGGTGTATTATGATGAAACAGTCCCAATTCTGTTAGCACTGTGATCTTTAAAAATCCACATTTGAACACAAAAGCACAGCAATAGTGCCCAGGCCCTGAATTCAAACCCCAGGACTGGCACGTGTGCGTGTGCATGCTAGCGCGCACGCACACACACACACACACACACACACACACGCACGCACGCACACGAACAAAATAATACACATTGAACACCTAGTTGAAGACCTAAGCTGCTTTACATGCAGTCATTTCAATAGAGTTATTGTAAATTAATTTGAGGTATGGATAAATCTTCATAATATTTTTATTGCTCTTCAGTTAAAAAAAAAAAGGTACGAGGGAGGAAACTGTCCAACTCTCTTGTGTTATCTCAGTGTTGCAACTGGAGAAAAGTGACAATGCTTGCCTGTGTAAATTTATGGCCCACTGTCAAAGCTTCATTCTTGGATGCATGTTGAAAATGTGATTAAAGTTAATAGAGGAGATGAAATAAGTATTGAGATTTCTTTCAATAACACTGAACTTCTGCCAACTTTCTCTGTCTGCTACTGTAGGCTTGACAGGTTCATCAATCATCCTCTGGTACCTGGACCAAAAAGAGTACTTGCTGACACTGAGGCATGTTGGAATTTTCTTAATTCTCTTTCCATGGATGGAAAAAGAAATACTTCCAAAAATATCCCACACATGAAAAGGGAGGGGAATTGTAAATGAAAATTCCCTTTGTATGATGGGCACTCTTGGAATGCCATTAATTTCCACCATACCATCAAACAGATGCTGTAACTAGGACCTGGGGATAGTATACATGAGCAGGAGTGAGTCTGTGCCTACTCAGTTTTGTGTCCTGAAGATTTCTGATCCTTTGTGTTCCTTCATATTCCTCACTTGAATAATAAACGTTTTTCCCTATAAGTTTGTATAGTTATATAAAGAATTTAAGAGCCCTAAACCCAAATTAATTGATAAGGTTTTTGATCTTTAAGCATTGAGATAATTCTTTGTACTGTGTCAGATATTCTAAGAATCAGTTTCCCCTACTTTTGGCTTTTGTAGTAGTGGACATTGTCACTTGTTTACCAGTTTCCAAATCACTGTTACTTTTATTTCATTTAAATTTATTTTAATTAGCCAGATGCTAGAGCCTCATACCTGTTATTCTAGCTACTCCAGAGGCTGAGATCTGATGATCACAGTTTGAAGCCAGCCTGGACAGGAAGTCCATGACTCTTTAATTAACCACCAAAAAAGCCAGAAGTGAAGGGGTGGATCACGTAGTAGAATGATAGCCTTGACAGAAAAAGCTAAGGGACAGCAGTGCCTAGGCTCTGAGTTCAAGCCTAAATTATAACATACTGCTATGGATCTTGTGCATGTCTGCACTGATTATTATAATGATCAAATGAAAGAAGATTTTTAAATACTTTTTATTGTAAAAATACTGTACAGAGAGGTTACAATTACATGAGCAAGGTAATGAGTGCATTTCTTATCAAGCATTGTTGCTTCCTCCTTTGTTTTTCCCCTACCTGCCCTCCCATCTCCCCCCTCAAAGTTGTAAAGTTCGTTTTTCAACATAGCATTTTGTACATCTCATTGTTGCAATGGGTCCACCTGTATCCCTACTTAAACAATTTGTTTTTTCCCCTTCCCCTCCCCCAATTATACCAATATCAAATAACAGTGAAAGCAGGGGTTAGAGAACATAATTAAAATGTATTGGTGACTATTTACTTACCAGAAATAGTTCTAGTTATTAAAGGATTAATTAAAACTATAAACATTAGTAAGTTAATGTAAATTTCTGCTTTTCTAAATATCCTGATTACCAAAGATATTACCAGACGGATGCTGGAGGCTCACACCTGTAATCCTAGCTACTCAGGCTGAGATCTGAAGATTGCAGTTCAAAGCCAGCCTTGACAGGAAAGTCTATGACACTCATCTCCAATTAACCACCAGAAACCACAGTTGAAGCTGTGGCTCAAAGTAGTGGAGTACTAACCTTGAGCAGAAGAGCTCAGGGACAGTGCCCAGGCTTTTTCAAACCCCACAACTGACAAAATAAAATTACTGTTTTAATCATTTATGGGTTAGGCTGATCACAACAAGATTGCAACATAAGGTGTTGATGGACATGCTAATTATCCTGATTTGGTCATTCCATAATGTACATACATATACTGAAATGATATTGAATCCATAAGTATCATTATGGTCTGGCAATTAAGAAACAAACATAATGAACATTGACAAAGTTAAAAGGCAAATAAGTGCCACAGTGCATGATTGGAGGTTGCTCAGAGCAGGCAAATCCTGGATCATATAGTGTTGCAACTACCAAAACAGCAAGTGAGAAGTATGTGAAGACTCAGCCCCCATGGCTGGCCACTCCACTCTGGCCAATGTAAGCAGCTAATATACTTGTTAAAATTGAAGGCACAGAGGGCATTGTGTTTTACCATTTCTTCGAGTAACTTTTCTCTCCTTAAATAAAAAGTTTAATGAGACCAGGAAGGAATAAAAGTTGGCCTCCGCAGCAAATGTTAGCACTGTTTTTAAAAATATTTTTATTTTTATTGTTATTGTAAAGGTGATGGATAGTTTCATAAGGTTGCAGTTGCATAAGGTAATGAGTCCATTTCCTTTTGAACAATGTCACCCCTTCGCTCTTTCCCAGTTTTTCCCTCCTGTCCCCACCCACAAGTACCGTTCATTTTAACATAATGTCTAGTGAGTATCGCTACTGCATTTATTTGCTCACCTTTTGTTACTCCATTTCTGTGTTCCCGCCCTCCCAAAGACAGATGAGCAAGACAAAAAAAAAACCCACCCAGCAACAAAGGAAACCAAAACCATCTTTCCATATCTTGGAGTTCATTTCTATAAATGTTTTATGTGATCTTATGCACATAGCTATTGAGCCTTTGTAATGACATTTCTGAGTGTGAACTCTTTGTAGAAGAAATGGGTATGTGAGGTTAGCTAGATAGTGCTTCACTTTGCTCTTTGTGGACCTAATTCTTGACTTACAAAACTGCCTGTATTGCTATATTACATTTCAAAAAAAAAAAAAGTAACTCTTTTCCTTAAAATAGAATTTATTGAAAATTTGCGGAGGGCAGGAAATCACAAACTAATTCACTTTCCTAAAACTTCCTGTCAAAATGCTTAAGCATTTTTTTTGGAAAAAGAGGTTTCTTAAGAGAATAGTTCATTAAATTACACTAAGAGGACTAACAAAAAATTAGTATTCTGGGTAAAAGTTGTTTATGAATCAATTATATGTCATATACGTTGTTAAACTAGAAAAATAATATTTTACTAAGAAAATCTTCTATCCTTCACTTAAAAATTTAAGCTGGGTGCTGGTGGCTCATGCCTGTAATCCTAGCTACTCAGGAGGCTTAGATCTGAGGATTGCAGTTCAGAGCCAGCCTGGCCAGGAAAGGCTCATAGTCTCATAGACTCTTATCTCCAATAAACCACAGGAAAACCAGAAGTGGTGCTGTGGCTCATGTGGTAGATCGCTAGCCTTGAGCTGAAGAGCTGAGGGACAACCCCTCAGGCTCTGAGTTCGCTCTGAGTTCAAGCCCTAAGACCCCCCCCCCCACCCACACACTATAATTTATAGCTAAAGACTCACACACACACACACAATAATTTATAGCTAAATACCAGCAGGTGTCGCTGTCGTCGTAGTTTGTGTAGATGCACATATGTTCTGCATACAGGGATACATCTATGGACAAGGATGTGTAGTAGATAAGTTATACAGCATCTCTTTGTAGTTAGGAGTGCTTTGAAAACTGAGGTTTTTTCCTTCTCTTCATGTCTAATCTTCAAATTCTTTTAAAAATGTAACTGATGTAGAGGTTTTTATTAGAATAAAAATACAGTTCTTAAATACCATTGCTCCTTTCCTCCAAGTTAAGAACGTACCGTTATATCTAGTTAGCATTTAGAAACAAAAAAATGTGAAAATAATAGAATTAGGAAGTCAGGAAGTTAGCTAGGTGTTTTTCCTATCTAACACAAAAGCCATGGTAGAATAAACATTTGTTCATTGGAGAAAATCCTGTGTCAAGATTTTGCTCCATGGGGGGTAGGGGAAGGAGGGGAAGGGATGGGAAGGGGAAACAAAGGAGGAGGTTACAATGCTTGATAAGAAATGTACTCGCTATCCTGCCCATGTAATTGTAACCCCACTATACAGTATTTTCACACACACAAAAAAGATTTTGCACCAGAAGAAATATAGGCAATAATAGTGCTCTTATCATAAAGGAACCTGCCATCGAGGTTGTATCCATATAATAAAAAATAAAAAACTGGCCAGGCACTGGTGGCTCATGCCTGTAATCCTAGCTACTCAGTAGGCTGAGATCTGAGGATCATGGTTCAAAGCCAGCCCGGGCAGGAAACTGTGAGACTCTTATCTCCAATAAACCACTAGAAAACCGGAAGTGGTGCTGTGGCTCAAGTGGTAGAGTGCTAGCCTTGATCTTAAGAGTCCAAGTACAGTGCCCAAGCCCAGAGTTCAAGCCCCACGACTGACAAAAAATAAACATAAATAAAAAACTTAAAGCCCCCAAAATGGCAATATATGAAAGACCACAATGTGACAAGTAAGCAGTACATGATTGGAATTAGTAAATCCTAAGCCACTATCTTTATGAACTGTGATTGGGGAATGATTTTTATTTATTTATATTTTTGTTAGTCATGGGGCTTGAACTCTGGGCCTGGGGTTTGTCCTTCAGCTCTTCAGCTCAAGGCTAGCACTCTACCACTTGAGCCATAGTACCATTTCTGGTTTTCTGGTGGTTTATTGGAGATAAGAGTCTTACAAATTTTCCTGTCTTTCA
Source organism: Dipodomys ordii (assembly GCF_000151885.1). NCBI lineage: Eukaryota > Metazoa > Chordata > Mammalia > Rodentia > Heteromyidae > Dipodomys > Dipodomys ordii. Next base: position 7,810,227 of record NW_012267248.1, on the reverse strand, counting down.
CATTTAGATAATCAGTATGATGACAGATATCTCCATGGTTTTTGTCCTCCTAGATAGATAATGAACCTAAAGGATTACTAAAGCTTGGTTTCTGCCCTGAGTTAAAAAAAAACACAATTAGAAATACTCTTCAGAAATCCAGACAATAGTTCCTGGACTTCTCTAATGTCGAAACCATGGAAGACAAGATGAGAAATGGTTTCAGAGTTAGAGCCCTGCATTTTAACCATGCTTCTTCCTCTAAACTTCTGCAGGGACTTTAAACACATCACTTAGATCGCTTGACATCATTTCCAATTTCAATAACCTGTGGAAAGGAAATGGCACAGTGAAAGTGTTACAGAAAGGTTATTCTGGATGCAAATGTGTAACTGATGGAAGGAGGAAATTGCTAGCCTGCACGTGGATTTTTAAGAATGTAGCCAAAAATAGCAATTCCTAGTCTAGACAGATTAGGAATAGATTGAGATCTTATGTTGGAATGTAAAATTATGGGAATTTTAGTATCCATATTTAGATATGATGATATATTGTTTATACTCCTTCCAACAATAACTGGCCCTGCCTTGGATTTAGATAATGGACCCTATTTTCCTTTCATGTACATTGGTAATCATTAACCCCTGTGACTGAAATTTTGCTTGAAAAAACACCATCAAGAAAGTCATTTAGGGGCCTTTATGTCTTTGAGAAAACAATTTCACTTTCCTTAATGGCTGAGAAAAATGCCATAGCGTTTTATTAAACAGCTACCTATTTAAGAATTTCCTGCTTCCTTTCCCAGATGTCCAGATTGTTCAAAGACAAAGAATATTTTATGCTTGCTTTTTAAAAAAAAATAATATCCCTTGCTTAGGGCATGTGCTGACTATGTGTTTAAAAAGGGAAGTTCTCACCATATGATAAGGTTGATCATGAATTTGGTTAAGGAAGAGTTGAACTATCCTTGATTTATAATTTATAAAGAGAAAAAGATACATAAAGACTATGTAATATATGTATAGACATAATGCATGTCTATACATATACATATATGTATGTACATTATTTTTAATCCCTACTGTAAGATTTCTACATAGCCTTTTGTCACTGTTAGATCCTGGTCACTAGGGAAGGCTTCTACAGATTCAGGGCAAGTTCAGGTCTTTCATTCCAGTCCCAACTTACCACCATCAACAGAGTTCCCAGGGAAGAACTGCAGGTATTTGCTGCTGTTTCCACTTCCTTCACCCTGTGTGAAACCTTGACCCCATGTAAAACCATGACCCCCTTCCAACCCAGATTGCAATACTTCTCCCTTCTGAAGCCTTTCTTGTCAAGGTCACCAGCAGCCTCCTTGGAGCTGAGGACCCATCAGTCTCAAGTTTCTGAAATTACTCTACCTCTACAATAGACACAAGTGATTGCTCCCACCCCACCACCAGAGAGACACTTCCTTCATTTGGCTTCCTCATAGCCAGAGATTCCAGGTTGCTTTCTAGTCTGTGTTCCTGCTTGTAACCTCTTTAAGTATTGATATGTCAGCTCTTCTCCTCCCTAGAGGTACTTCTCTAAGCCAGTCCCCAGATTTTTCAACTCTCCAATTTATATCTCTAGCCTTGACTTTCCCCCTCACCTGTGCAAATGCCTGCTTAAAAATCTCCACTTAAGATACCAAACGGGCATCTCAGGCTTCAATATCTAAATGGAACTCTATGTCCCTTTCCCCCACCCTGCCCTGTCCATCTTCCCCTTCACAACGGATAGCACCAACATTTACCCTTTGCTTGGGTCAGTAGGAATCCTGCTGATTCTCCCTTCTCCATCCCCATCGATTGCATCCATTAGCCAAGTTGCTCTTGCCTTCACCATAGTTCCCAAATGGAACCACCAATTCCTACCAACTCCATGGCTCCAATCCTGCCAACTCTCTTAACCAGCCTCCTGGCTTTCACTCTTGCTGTGGAATCCATGTTTATACAATATCCTTTAGAAGGCCCAAGCATATCATGCCATTCACTTGCTTAAAATGCCCAAATGACTTCCTCTTCCACCCAGTGGAATCTAAACTCCATGTCCTGGCCTCTGAGGTCCTATTTCACAGCTCATCTCTTGCCATGTATGTAAGGTTTGCTGTAAAGGAAACCTGCCACATGGTTCAGGGAGAAAAGAGTTTATTGGGGGAGAGCAAACTGCCTGCCTGCCTGAGATGGAGGTGCTCATAGGGGAAGAAAAAACAAATGAGGGAAAAAGGAGGGGGAACTCATGTTGAGCTGGATAGGGAAAGGCCAGAGGTGGGACCATATCGGATGTGGAAGTGAGCTCAGAACCTGGGGAACCTCTCACTGCAGGAGGGAGGCGTGACCAGGGAGGTTCAGGAAATGACCTCAGAGATGAGGAAGTGACCTCAGAGTCTGGGGTCCTTTGCTGACTCACAGTAGGGTGATTGACAGTCAAGTGATAACTGGTTTCAGGCAGGTGAACAAGAAGTAGGCCGGGGCTGTTCTGTGGGCAGACCTCACACTACACTTCCTGAGTTTTAGCTCACCATGCTGGCTTTCTTGATCTCCAGACATACCTCAGCTTATTTTCCCCTGGGAGTCTGGGCCACCCTTGTTTTCCTCCCAGGCTCCATTAAGATTCCTTCTCTTTACAAATGTCAGCTCCTTGGAGAGATCTTTCCTGGCTCCTCCATCTAAAATAGTGCCCTTTTATTTTTATTCAATGTTTCCCTTGTTGAAATACAAGCTATATGAGAGCGGGAACCTTGTTTGTTCTCAGTTCCTGGCACATGGAACTGACAGGACATATGGAAGGTTGGGCAAATAGGTGGGTGGATGGGGAGAGGAGTATTCTGCATTTGAGCCCTCTCTCCACCTGAATTGCTTTCCACCTGGTATTTTTAGGCATACTATGATAGAATTGAAGCAGATCTCAATAGTCCACCTAATGGATTTTTAAAATCATTTAAAAAACTTTAAAAATAATACAGCTTTAAACTATTGAGTGACAATGTTAGACATAAATATTCCAAAAAGTAATTCTCTCTGTATTAAAGTAGCATTTCATAGGGCATACTGTTCAATGGGAAAATAAAACTTCTCTACAGCAATTATTAGAAATTAATTTTGAGGAAGTGAAGGTGTGGCCCGAATGATAGAGCACCAGCTGTGAGTAAAAAGTCCAGTGAAAGTGTGAGACCCCCCAGTATCAGCAAAAGGAAGGAGAGAGAGGAGAGGAGAGAGGAGGGAAGGGAGAAGGAGAGGAGAGGAGAGATGGGAGGGGAGGGAAGCAAGGAAGGAAGGAAGGGAAGGAGGGAGGGAGGGAAACAGAAAAGAAAAGGAAGAAAGGAAAAAAGATGCTGATTCATAATAGAACTGTTTCTATAAAAATATTTCAATGCTGAAGAAATTAAGTACTTTTCACTTTGTTCCCTCTATTGAGAAGAGATATGATAATTGTATCATTGCTGAATCAAGACAGAATTGGCTGAGAATCATGAGACACTCAGAGAGGATAAGAGTGTTTGCTAGAACTTCCCATTTTAGTGCTGCTCCTTATTTAGCTGGTTGGCCATGGGCAAGTTAAGTAACTTCTCGGTGTCTCAATTTTTTCATTGGTAAAGTAGGGATGTAAAAGTACCAAAAATTAACCAAAGTTGTTTTGAATGTTAAATGAGTTAATATATACAATACACTTAAAAGACCAGACATTGTGTTATATTTAATGTTTGCTTTGTCACAATTTCACTATCATCATCATCATCGCCATTGATTTTCAGTGTCCATGTGGGAATTCCTTGGCATAAGCAACCATAAAAACAGGTTGATAGGTCATGATTGTAAGACCTTTAAACTTCTTAAATTGAAATCTGTAACAGTTCCCCTTGGAGCTCTTAGTTGGATTAGACTGCTTTCTGTGGTCTTAAAATACACATGAAAGCCAAAGAAATACTCGTTTTGTAAATCCTTAGATGGCACACCCTCCCAGCTGGCACCACAAATGATGTCACTTTTCAGGAAGATCGGCTAATATATTCCATGGAATCAAAGGAACTTCTCAGGATGAAATGTGTTGTACTTCTAGTACTCAGGCTGGGTTTTGATTCAGACCCAAATTAGAGCAACGTGTGGCTTTTCAAGTAGATCTCTGCAGAACTCATTTCAATAGCACTTACTTTACCCAAGTTATTTATGACCGCATTTAGTACTTTTGGTGGAACGTCTCATTTCTAAAAACAAGTTTGTGCTTACACCCTTTGAGAAAAATCTGATTGGTATGTGGGCAGGTTGTCTGGGGCCAACCTCTTATCTAGAGACCAGATTCAAGCAGTCTGACTTCAGGGCAGGGAATTAAAACTGTTTTGTTTTGTTTCACTGTGCGTGTATGCGTCCTGCTAAGACACATTGCCTCCCCCATCTAGGAACAAAGCAGCACACATCACTTCCTGAAATAATGGAATTGGAAGGCAATTATCTGCTCACAAAACAGGCTGAAACAACAGTTCCTGATATTCTTCTCAAATACTTTAACTTCCTAAGGAATCCGGAAAAAATAATTCCATGAGATGGTGTTGTGAATGAAGGTATGACATTCCAGTCTCTTTCATGGGGATCCAGTGAGCAGAGGTAGGAATTCACTAACCACTTGGTGTTACTGAGAGGGGCTCTGGCTGAGATGGCTGCCTTGTGGCTCTGTGAGATGAAGGCCCAGACTTCCTTTTTGTCCACTTTTAGTTGCCACTCCAGAGATGACTTACAGTATATTAAGTTGTACTTATTTTATGGCATTGTTTTCCCATTATTCCTAAAGAAAACTCAGGACTTCTGTTCTAGATATTTCAGATAAGAAATGTACAGTTTCTAGAAAAAAAAATGAAGGTCCATTTTGGTAAAGCATGTTTTGTTTTATAATTCTGAGAGCTTTTATTAACTCTTTGGCTCTTGAGTGTAGAGTAGTTGATGTTCCCAAATGTTGTCTTCTTGGTGATCCTTCATGATTTAAATATCACCAAGACTGCCTCTGGTAGTCAAGGCAAAAAACAAGATCACTAATATTTAGACATTGCCTTCTGTAGTTCTCATCTGATTTTTTTGTTTTTGTTTTGTACCAGTGCTAAGGTTTGAACTCAGGGCCTGGTGCTGTCCTTTAACTGTTTTGCTCAATGCTGACATTCTACCACTTGAGCCATACCTCTACTTCCAGCTTTTTCTGGTTAATTGAAGATAAGAGGCTCAGAGACTTTCCTGCCTGGGCTGGCTCTAGACTGGGATCTTCATATTTCAACCTCCTGAGTAGCTAGCATTGTAGGTGTGAGCCACCAACACCAGGTCATCCGATTTTTCTTGATGCCTTGGGGAAAAAGTTGGGAGCAGTCATGTGGTTGATGGGTCTTTACAATGCCGACTATTAAAGCTGTTGTTGAACTTCTAGCAGTTCTAGGTTTCATGGGAATATTTGACTTTGTGTTGACCAAATAAATATATTTTGTCTAAGTATCACAGGATGGGGCATTAAACCAGAGTGAAGATAAACTTGAGACACTGCAGTATTTGGAGGCTCCACAGACTGACGGTGCCCTTGCATGGAGAGACTGGTTTCAGTCTGCCTTGTGAACTAGTCATAAATCTCCATATCTGGAAGCTTAGATATTGATTTTATGTCTTTTCATTATGATTTGTCAGGATCAACTTATCTGATGTCTTGAATGAGACAAATCACCTTTAGAGGTATTATGTGACATTGATGTCTAAAAATGTTTATTTCTGATTATATCAGAAACTGGCCAGTTCTTCCTAAGTCTTGGAAATAATTGCTATGTTTTGGATAAGTGTCACTTGGTGCACCAAGTGCTTTAGAAAGGCTTGGTTCCCAGTCTGGCACTTTGGTCCCCTAAAGGTGGTGGGGCCTTTAGTCGGCAGAGCCTAATAGGAGGTGCTTAGGTCACTGAGGGAGTTGGCTGGCCATGGGGTGGTAGTTTTGCCTGCCATGATGTGCTGCATTACCACAGGACCAAAGAGACCCGGTCAATCTACTACGGACTAGAACCTCTAAAACCCCAAGCCAAGATAGTCCTTAATTTTTATAAATGAATTGTCTCAGATTTTTTTGTTATGGGGACAGAAAACTAACACAATAGTTAACCTGAGGTTTCTTCATTTAAGATCTCTTCATTTAGGCAGGCTCTTCCTGATCTGACCATGGCTACAAGTCCATAGTAGAGAATTCCTCCCCATTTGATATTGACATTTTGATTCCCATCCACTCTTCTCAACCAAAGAAACTCAAGTTGAGAAACTGTGTGCGGAAATGGGTCAGTATGATTTGCTTAGCAAGTGATAGGTAAATTTGAGAACATCTAAGAGTCAGTGGCACAATCTAAACTCAGAAGTAGATTTTGTGTGTCCACACATGATTGGACAGAAAGTGGACAGTGGACACTTCTGGGATTGGGATTACAGTAGTCCTTCAGGATAGTGGAAGGCCAAACTCAGAGTCTTGGTGTTTCACTTGCTCTGTGGAATGTGCTGGATCTAGGTGTCAGGTGTCTAGGCTGAGCTAAGAACTTGAAAACTAATTGTATCTAGACTTTAAATCTGTTCTCATTGTTTGGCTCTCATTTGTGTCACTGGAATCAGTTTTGGATTTCTTATGTTGGCTCATACATTGGCATCATGTAGGCTAAAATAGGCTATTGCAGATAAGGAATGAAAGGAGACAGAATGAAAGGAGACAAACACTTATGGAGTCTCTTTTGAATGTGTCTCATTGATAGTAGCTTTATATACATATATTAATTATATATGTATTAATTCTGCAGTGTAGATATTTATATTTCTGTTCATCCCTGGGACAATGAAGGATCAGAAAGATCAAGTAGCTTTCTCAAATTCATGCAACTGATGATGCTAATAAGCAATCATTAATGTTATTGGCTCTGGACTGGTGATACAGCTCAAATAGTAGAGTCCTTAGCTAGTATACCAAAGGCTCTAGCTTCAATCCCTAGTAGTGCAAAATAAGAAAGCATTATTGATTGGTTTTGAATTCTTGATAGTTTGAGACGTGGACCCAGATCTTCTGATTTGGCTGTGCTTCATTTCTTTGTGCTTTGATTTGTTTTATCTGTACAATAGGAAAAATAATAAATTCTACCTCACAGGTTTGTGGGTCAAACTATTTGATGAAACAAAGAATTAGCACAGTCTATAGCCTATAGTAATTATTCAATAAATGTTGAAAATAGTTCATATAAAGAGAAAATTTGATCAAGAGGCAAAGCTCTGACCTGTCAAACTCCCCTGTCTATATACATTCGTTGTATGAGTTTACCCTATTGAGGGAACAGTAGAAGATTCTAGACAGGAGAACAAGAACAAGCAGATGAGGGCTGGGAAGGTGGCTTAGTGGTAGAGTGCTTGCCTACATGCATGAAGCCCTGGGTTTGATTCCTCAGTACCACATAAACAGAAAAAGCCAGAGGTGACACTGTGGCTCAAGTGGTAGAGTGCTAGCCTTGAGCAAAGCTTAGTGACAGTGTGCAGGCCCTGACAAAAAGGCCTGGCACAAGAAAGAAAGGAAGGAAGGAAGGAAGGAAGGAAGGAAGGAAGGAAGGAAGGAAGGAAGGAAGGAAGGAAGGAAAGAGAAGGAAAGAAGGG